>NC_056730.1:524099027-524399027 GCF_019279795.1 Protopterus annectens | reverse complement strand
GTTCGTGTAGAACGCAGCCTGGGATATTGTAAGGTCCCATGGATGCTGTGTTCCTGGCTTTGGAGAGTGTGTTTATTTACCTGTGCAGCCGTGATTATAGGAACTTTACATTATTCCAGTATAGAGATGGGCCCTCTGGGGGTGAGAGGGGGGTAAAGTTAGCACTGAACCTATCAGCTAGGATGTTGGCAATATCAGTTGGTTCTGTATATTTAGCGCCATTGTGCTGTAATTCAGAGCAGATCTGAGTGTTCCCATTTAGATTCTTGACATAGCTATAGAATGCTTTGTGGTTGTCTTTAGAGTCAGTGGCAAATTTGTTTTCCTAACTAGCTTTGGATGATTTTATGAGGGATCTCAGCTTCTTACTGAGGTTGACCTACAGTCATTGGATTTTACTCTTTTTTGCAACAATTTCTTTCTTCTGTTGTAGAGTTTGTTTATGGCAGAGGACCACCAGATTGGCTTCCTTTTTTTGGAGGATAACATCTTGGTTCTGTTAGGGATAGCATGATCCATGCACTCGTGTAAGTGCTTATAAAGTGCATATGTGTAGGATTCGGCAGTCATACCTCTATTGTCCGTCTGCATGGGTGTCATGAAGTTTGCCACTTCTGTCTTAAGAAGTGTGAAATTGGCTTTGGAGAAGTTTTTTACAATGGTTTCCCTAATTGGGGCTGGGGGTGGGATGTGGATGTCTAAGCTGATTAACTTGTGGTCGGATCTGACCAACGAGGAATTAACCTCTGGTGTGGAACACCGGTTTCCCATGTTGGTAATGACCAGGTCTAGGATATTGCCGCCCCTGGTGGGGGTGTGAATAAGTTGATCCAAGGCACTGGAATTTATGAATTCTAGAAAACGTTGAGCAAAAGAGTTGGTACATGAGTAGTTTTCCCAGTTAATGGTGGGGTAGTTGAAATCGCCCATTATTAGGGTGTTGGGTTGCACCCTAATACTTTCCAGTGTATCAAGAAATGAGGAGTGTGAATCCTGGGGCATGTTGGGGGGTCTGTAGCAAGCTACAATTTGGATTACGGTCTTGCCCAGAGTTAGTTGCACTTGGATAATCTCGGATGCATTATGCTGTGCAACTAGCCTGGAGGTGTGGATATCCTTAATGAATATGGACACGCCTCTGCCTTTAGTGCTTCTTCCTGGGTTAGGTGGCCGAAAGGTGTGGTATGAATTGAAGCCTTGTAATACAGGGGTGCTCTCTGGAGCTTTGAACCAGGTCTCTGTCACTGCACAGATGCCAATGTTATTTTAAGGAGTGCCTCGAGTGAGTGCATTTTGAGGTTTAGACTTCTAGCATTGAGTAGCATTACCCTCAGATTTTGCTTGTTTGTACCTGTTACGGTGGTGAATTTGTCATTTGAACCTTGCCTAAAAAAGGCACTATAGGGGTGGCAAGAGCCTTAGCCAGTATCCGGAATCCTAAGGGCGACAGGTGCAGGCCATCTCTGGCAAAGCATCGTGGACCGTCGATCATATCGTCCCAGGCAGACAAATACTGGATCCCCTTAGAATGACAGCAGAAGCTTAGCCAATTGTTGAAGTCAATCATTTTGTCATTGTACTGTGGTTTCATTCTAGGTGATGGTAGGATGCTACTCAGGGTTTGGGTCATACCTGCCTGGGATACAAGATCGGAGAGCTCCTCCATGTCTCTTTTCATGTAGTCCAGGGAGGTACGTCTCATATCATTCACACCAACATGGACAATGACAGTGTCATATTTGTACTTATTGTAGAGTGACCTGAGTGCATGCGTTATGTGGCGGATCCTGGCACCTGACAGGCAGCTGACAGGAACTTTCTCCTTATTTAGTCTAGTGAGTGGAACATCAGTGTGCCTGACTATAGAGTCACCTATGACTAGAGTGTTGGGTACGTTGTTATGCCGTATGGGCTGTGGTTACAAGGCAATTCGAGGTTATTTAGTACAGTGCGGTGCCCTTAAGAATTGCAACACAACACAGCAATATAATAATGGAATGAACTTCAGCCTTTCTGTTGCTTCTGTTTACAACATCAGCAATATCTGTACACTGCCAGTTAATTTTATGCAGGAAATACAATAAAAAACAAAGTATCCCGCATCAACACTCCTGTAAAGGAAAATGGATTAAGATTAAAAATCACAAACACTGTCATTTAGACATAGAAGGTATTAAATGAAAGACAAAACTGTCTTCAGAATGAGTCTTGAGGTAGCACTCTAGGATAGCCAGATTGTGAAACTGTCCAGACTTTCATTTGCAGAAAACAAAAATCACAGTAAGGTGAACAAAGCAGATCATACCTCTTAGCTTATATTCTCATAGAAAAGGACTAGGAAACAAGCAACAATCTTCCTGAACTTTTACTGGTATTATTTCCTTTATCCATGTGTGGCACAAAAAAAAAGTTTCCCACAGGTTTTAAGTGCAATTATGGAAATATACTGCTTTTTCCTCATGGTTGTTATATAAGTTATGTTTTGGTACAAACATAAATCTCATAAAATGAGCTGAGAAAAGGGAAACAAAATCTCATCTTAAGCTTATATTACAATTATACACCAAAAAATAACACATGAATATGTGCTGGAGCTAGAAACAAAAATACTTTCCTTGACATACACAACTATAAAAAGTAATTTCAAAAGGCAGTACAGTAGAAAACATCTTCCACTAAAGAACATATTTTCACAAATGTTTGGTTCGAAGCATGTAAAAGGACTGGGATGAAACCCATATGTACTTTAAACATTAAGTGATGAAGGATGGTTCAGCAACAGAAAGTACTAAAAAAAGTAGGTTCTTAGCGCAGATGAGGGTGAAGGTTGTCAGTAACAGATCTGATGAAGTCACTGGTGCTCGAGTAACCACCCATATCCCTGGTACGGACCTAACAGTAAGCATACAAACAGAAACAAGAAGGACACAAAAACAGAATGTGAACACATTAGACAGAAATACAGACTTTAAAAAAATGGAAATATAAAAATATAAATAAAACATAAAACTCAATCAGCTGAAATACAAACTTAAAAAATGGAAACAAATCATAAAAACAATAAATTCATACATGAAGGGTTTAATTCCAATTTATTTAAAAACAGATAAATGAAGATTTCTCATTTCTTGATGTTTTTAAGTAGTTCATTTTAACACTCTATATCTGCTTTAGCTAAGGTCTTTAAGCCTATATTAGTAATTCCAGTAAAACATTGCACTGCATGTTGACATTTAATGGTCTAACTGTTGGTATTAAAAAATAAGTTATGTACTTATAATGTTCTATGTTTGTAGTCCATCTTGCCTACATTCTTGCTGGATGGGTTCGGAGACAATTCTCGGTTCCAACTAGGCCGATACTAAAGCTTGAGAGCTTTTACTGGCTTGAGGCTAACCCCTATCCCATGGTGCCTCATGGCAATTCCCCAGATCTTGTTTGCAAGAAAGTAAATAGGTACATAACAGTAAGTAAACTATGCACATACAAACAAAATATTCTGTATTACTATCCATGCAAGTGGACAGACAACTACAACCAAGTCAGACAGCATAATGGATAGTCCACCAGTTCCTCTAGGAAACGGGAAGGAAGGAGGGACGCAAGAATGTAGGTGAGATGGACTACAAACATGGAACGTTATGGTAAGTACATAACTTTTTTTTGTTATGTAGATCTATCTCTCCATAATTCTTGCTGGATGGGACAGCGTCCATAGCACCTTCATCCCGGGTGGCTCAAGCGGAAAGACTTCAGCACAGTGGACCCAAAGGATGACCTGTCCCAAGAGGCCAAATGCAATTTGTAATGAGTGACAAAGGTATGAGGTCTTGCCCAAGTAGCTGCTGCACAAATGGTATAAATTGGGAGTTTTGATCTAAAGGCATATGAAGTTGATACTGCTCTGGTTGAATGGCCTTTTACTTTGGCAGTTAATTGTTTGCCAGCAGTTTTGTAAGCAAATGCAATGCTGTCTGGAAGCCATTTAGACAAAGTGACTTTAGAAACAGGCAAGCCTTTATTTTTGTCCGGAAACAAACAATTGGTCTGATTTTCTAAATTCTTTAGTCCTGTGCAGGTAAAATATGAAAATTCTGTGGACGTCCAATTGGTGTAGTCTGTATTCTGATTTATTACTATGATTTTGGAAGAAAACTGGTAATTCCATAGTTGTGTTGAGATTATGATCTGAACATACCTTAGAAAGAAAGGAAGGATTAGTTTTAAATGAGACTCTATCCTTGTGGAAAACAATGTAAGGAGGTCGAATGGTGAGGGGTTGCAATTCTGAAACTCTCCTAGCAGATGTTATCGCCACTAAGAACAATGTCTTCCAAGATAAGAATTTCAGATCTGATGAAGAAGACAGTTCAAAAGGTGGAGAAATTAAACATGTGAGAACTAGGTTCAGGTCCCAGGGCTCTGGTGGTTGCCTGATTGGAGGTCTGAGAAGGAGGATTCCTTTCAAAAGGGTTTTGCATAAAGAGTGAGACATGATTAGATTTCCCATGTAGCCAAAATGATAATTAGAGATGGCAGCTAACTGAACTCTAATAGTAGCAGCTGCAGCTCCTTCTTGAATAATGGATGTGAGGAAGGACTGGGATAGACTCTATGGGAGCTGAGTAGGGATCTATGCCTTGATTTGCTGCCCAAATGGAGAACCTTTTCCATTTACTGGAATATAATTTCCTGGTGGAAGGTTTGTGTGAAGAAATCAGAATATGTTTGACTGTAGGGGAAAGGGAAACATACCTGGCTATTCATGGAACTGGAGCAGCCATGCTGTCAATTTCAGGGTTTGGATAGCAGGATGGAACTGCCCTGATTGATGAATCAGGAGGTATTGGAGATGGTTCCAGAATCCCTGGTTCCTCCAAGAGATAGGGCCACAGGAAGGGGAACCAGACTTGGCAAGGCCAGTAAGGAGCAATGAGGATCAGGGTACTCCAACAGATGTTCTTCATCTCACATTGCTGCAGTCCTAACACTTGGGTAGTCCGCTGTCCCTCGGTCGGCCCGAATATCAGAGTATAAGGCTGACGTCGGTCAAGGCGCATTTGACTGACATCAGAACGTCAGGGTACAAATGCGCATGACCGACGTCATATCCTTAGTCTTTTTTGCCGCATGGTCCGATGCAGAAGCAGTGTTGCAAGTGCCGTTCGGCGTTCTGAAATTTTTCGAATTCGGAGTTTCAGACCGAAGTCAGAGTTGGTTAAGTACCCCGTTGGGGAATATTTTGGTTTTTTCTTGCCTCAGTGGTTTACCGGATGTCAGAAAAAGTGAATAACTGTATTTCTTGTGGGAAACAGATACCGCATAGGGATTACCATAATTTGTGTATACCTTGTTTAGGACCTGAGCACGACGTTGTTGGGTGTCGCTTTTGTGCTAGGCTCAATAAACGCACTATTAAGCGAAGATTAGATTCTGCCAGGTTGGTCTTTGGGAAGCGGTGCAATTACAATATGCCGTCGGATGCTCCGACGCCGGCTTCCTCAAAGAAGTGCAAAGACAAGGCAGTCAAACCTAGGTTAGAGGAGTCGTCCGAACCGGACGCCGGTTCTTTACAGACGTCAGTGGAACCGGTGGTTCCGACGGAGGCCTCTCTGGAGTCCCAGGGAGAAACTTTGATTTTACAGGATGTGGCCTCCCAGGAGGCAGGTCAGGCTGCAGGGGCTTCTCAGATAACTGTACTCCCCTCCCTTCCTAAGGTGTCTAGGCCCTCTCTTTCTGTTTCCAAGGCTTCTCCTAGAGGCAGGTCTAGTTTAGCTTCTGTGGGTGTTACTCCTAGTTCTTCAGGTTCTGTCCCCAAGAAGCACATGCTTAAAATGGCAGAAGATTTAATTACTTTAATTAGAGGCTCTATGCCCCCTCCTGATAAGAGGCCTAGGATGGAACCAGTGTTGGGGGATTATGAGCAGGCTTCGGATGTGTCTGAGTCTTCGGCTGAAGACTTGCAGGAGTATTCTCCTTATTCGGATTCTGATGTGGATGATTCTACTCCTTCTGCTTCTCCTCCTGAGGATTTTTCTTTTCAGAGACTCTTCATTCCATGAGAGAGCATTTTAAATGGGAAGGTCAGGACTTCTCTGATTCCAGGAAAAGGCTTAGGGAATTTTTGTTTTTACCCCAGCATAGGCCTTTGGCTATACCTCCTGTTCTGAATGTGGTGGAAGATGTGTTTGCAGAGGCTTCTCTTAATCCTGGTTCTTTGCCTCCTGCCTGTTAAACCAGATAGGTATTACAGGGTGCCTGAAGCTCATAAGTATCTTTTTAAGAGTCCTAGGGCAGACCCAGAAACCGTTAGCCAGGGGCCTAAGGGTGTTAAGGCTTCTGTTGTCAAGAATCCGGTTCCTGCAGATAAAGAGGCTAGGGCCTTGGATAGATGGGGAAAGAAAGTTTATACTTCTTCCACTCTTGCCATGAGAGCTTTGAATTGCCAGTTTCACATGTTGAAATATCAGAATTATCTCCTTTCACAATTGAAGTCTAAGGTTGATGCTCTGGCGGAAGGTATTGATTGTAAAGAGTTACAAGATTTAGTGCATGTTTCTGAACAGGTGGGTAAGCATTCTTTGCAATGTGGTTTTGATGCTGTACAGGCCTCGTCTAGGGTGGCTGCCACTGGGTCAGTTCTTCGCAGGCATGCCTGGCTGAGGGATCAAAATTTATCTGACCATGTTAAAACAAGGATTTTGGATGCTCCTTTACAATCTGATGTCTTGTTTGGTTCTCCTGTTGAAGCAGTTTTAAAGAAAATGGAAGACAAGGCTAAGTCTATGCAGACTGTTAAAGATTTTTTGCAGGTTCAGCCTACAAAGTTTAGTAGAAATTGGCCTACTAAGGGGTGGACGTATCCTTCTTATGATTCCCAGTCTAGGGGTAGATCTAGACGTGGCAGGGGCAGAGGTCAGGGCTCTTTCAGGCCTAGAACAGGGAGTTCTCCTGCACAGTCTTCGGGTGAGGGCAGGGGTCAGTCCTTTCGTAAACAGACCCAATGACCTACCTTTTCAGCTGCCAGAACCTTCTTGCCTGGCAGCACCTTTGGGAGGAAGGTTGGCACTTTTCAAAGAAAATTGGAGTATAATTACCCAAGACAGATGGGTATTGGATATCATACACCACGGTTACAGGTTTTATTTCCATACCTTGCCTCCTTTCAAAGGCATGCCAGACATTCCTCCTCAACAAAGAAAAGAGGCTCACAAGCAAATTTCTCTGTTACTCCAAATAGGGGCCATACAGCCGGTTCCTATACCAGAAAGGGGCCTAGGATTTTATTCTCGCCTGTTCCTAGTACCAAAAAAGGGGAACACGTGGAGACCAATTTTGGATTTATCTATCCTCAACACTTATCTGGACATTCCCAAGTTCAAAATGTTGACGTTACAACAGCTTTTACCTCTACTAGGCAAGGATCACTGGATGGTAACTTTGGATCTCAAGGAGGCTTACCTCCATGTTCCTATCAGACTAAGTTGCAGGAAGTATCTGCGTTTTCGGACTGGGACTTCTCACTATCAGTTCTCTGCATTGCCCTTTGGCTTATCTACTGCGCCCAGAGTATTCACGAAAGTTCTGGCTCCAGTGATAGCTTTCTTCAGGCTAAAAGGGATACAAATCTATCCTTATTTGGACGATTGCCTGATTCTGGCTCAAGGAAGGGACGAGCTTCTTCATCATTTGGATTATGTGATAGCAGTGCTAAGATGCCTGGGGTATTCTGTGAACGAAATAAAGTCCAGTCTAGTACCCTCTCAAGACATGTGCTTTCTGGGTGTAAGACTGAATACAGCATCCCAGATGGCCTTTTAACCCCGGACAAACAAAAGAATCTTTCCCTTTACTTCCATCAACTATCTCTTCAGTCCGGGCTGACTGCAAGGACAGTCCTTCAAGCCTTAGGGTTCATGGCATCTTGTATTCTGGTGCTTCCCAATGCCAAACTGCATATGAGGAAGCTGCAATGGTATCTCAAAATGTATGGACACAGCACTGCCAGGATCTGGACACTGTCATTCAAATAATACCTTGCATTCAAAAGGAATTTTTGTGGTGGGCTCAGGAATGTCACCTAAACAAGGGACTCTGTGACCCGGCCAGAGGCGAGTCAGATTTTAACGACAGATGCCTCAGACAAAGCTTGGGGAGCTCATCTAAATGGAAAGTGGATACAAGACAAGTGGCCTGTCAGACTACAGCATCTACATATCAACTTGAAGGAGATGTTAGCAGTCCAGTTTGCATTAATAGCTTTCAAGGATTTACTTCTTCCAGGGCAGGTGTTGATTCTAACAGACAACACAACTGTCATGTGGTACATCAACAAGCAGGGGGGAACACATTCTTATCCTCTATGCAGGCAAGCAATGATTTTGTGGGAGACTGCTCTCAGTTTACAACTAAATCTTCAGGCAAGGTTTCTGCCGGGAGCACAGAACTCCTTAGCAGATGTGTTAAGCAGACAAATCATGGATCCCCACGAGTGGAAACTGGATCTTCATGTATTTCAGAAATTGACAGTGTCATGGGGAACTCCAGACATAGATCTGTTCGCTTCTCCACTAAACCACCAGCTGCCAAAGTTTTGCACGAAGAGGTTTCATCCCACAGCTTGGAAAGTGGATGCTCTTTCTTTCAGTTGGAAAAATCTTCATGTGTATGCCTTTCCACCTCTGCCTCTCCTCCCAAAGGTACTTCTGAAGGTCAGACAGGACAAGCCAAGGATGATTTTGATAGCTCCAGATTGGCCTCGACAGCACTGGTACCCATTACTGAGAAGTCTAGTACGGAAGCCTCCATGGCCTTTGCCTTTGATTCCACACCTGTTGTCCCAGGCGGACAGTCATTTGCTCAATGTCAAACTTCACTCTCTTCACCTAACAGCCTGGCATATTCTGTTTTGAACCATAGAAGGTCTCATCTTCCACAACAAGTTTTGAATGTGATTTTGGAAGCTAGAAGGCCTAGTACAAGGAAAGTGTACGCAGATAAATGGAAGAGATTTTTGTTTTGGAGTGCAGCAAAGGATTTGGATGTTTCTGAGCCTAATTTAAGTGTGGCTCTTCAATATCTTACTGAGTTATTGGACAAAGGTTTGTCCTTCTCTTCTATTAAGATTCATGCTGCAGCAATTTCAGCTCACTACGACTGTGACCCACCATTGTTTTCTCATCCTTTGTTCAAGCAATTTCTTAGAGGGCAAAGAATATAAGACCCCCAGAAGAGCTCCTACTCCTGCTTGGGATCTCAATTTTGTGTTGGAGAAACTCACTCTACAACCTTTTGAGCCTGCAGCTACTGCTGAGTTGAAATATTTGTCATGGAAGACTGCCTTTTTGTTGGCCATTACCTCTGCAAGAAGGGTTTCTGAATTGCAGGCCCTTATGGCAGTTGAGCCTTTCTTAATTTTCCATAAGGATAGGGTATCTTTACGTACTAATCCTTCCTTTATGCCTAAAGTGGTTTCTAGTGTGGCTTTAAACCAAACTATTCATTTGCCTACTTTTTATGCAAATCCCCAGAATAAAGGGGAAAAGATTTTGCACACTTTAGATGTACACAGGCAGTTGCGATATTATTTGGACAGAACTAAAGGGTTCAGGCAATCTCAGCAGTTATTAGTTTCTTTTGCTTTGTGTTCTCAGGGCAAGCCCGTGTCAAAACAAACTATTTCTAAGTGGATTGGGTTTTGCATTGCTTTCTGTTATTCCCATCATGGCAAAGAGATTCCAGCTGGGATTAGACCTCATTCCACTAGGGCTACTGCCACTTCAACAGCTTTTTTGAGGGGGGTGGCAACTAAGGATATTTTGGAGGCAGCTACTTGGAGTTCAGTGCATACTTTCTCTAGGCATTACCACCTTCCACTGTACTCTAAATCCAGGGCTGGTTTTGCCACTGCTGTTTTGCAGGGCATTTTGGCAGCTCCTGCTTCATTATAGTTTAGCCATCCTCCCTTACCTCTGCTTTGGGATTCTACCCAAGTGTTAGGACTGCAGCAATGTGAGATGAAGAACATAGTACAGTTTTGTACCTACCATAAATGTAGATGTTCGAAGATCCACATTGCTGCAGTCCAATTTACCCTCCCTCCTTCCCCTCTGTAGTTTGAGGCGGTTGTGTGGGCTGGGTTATCAATCTGAGGTATATTGTATATGTTATTTGTATTGTACATATTTTTAGTGTTAGGTTGGTTGATTGTTTGGTTGTTGTCTATGGGTTTTGACCTTTCTTTTTAGGGTCTTCTGACATCTGGGGCAAGAAAAGACTGAGGATATGACATCGGTCATGCGCATTTGTACCCTGACGTTCTGATGTCAGTCAAATGCGCCTTGACCGACGTCAGCCTTATACTCTGATATTCGGGCCGACCGAGGGACAGCGGACTACCCAAGTGTTAGGACTGCAGCAATGTGGATCTTCGAACATCTACATTTATGGTAGGTACAAAACTGTACTTTTTGCTTTCTGAATCACTTTTGGTATGAGAGGAAAGGGTGGAAAAACATAAAGGAGTCCCAGAGGCCAGTTGTGGACCACAGTATCCCTGGGTGACATCCCCGGATGGGGAATTAGGGCAAAGTAGCTGCTGCATTTGGTGTTCATGTATGTGGCGAATAGGTCGCAGCAAGGCTGGCCCCATTTGCGAAAAATCTCTTCGGCAACTTCTAAATTCAGGGACCACTCGTGAGGCATCAGAATTGCTCGAATGAGTTTGTCTGCTATCACATTGGACTTCCCCGGAATGTGCATTGCTACCAGAAAACATTGTGTCCATCACACACTTCCATACTCTTAGAGCCTCTCAACAAAGTGGGTAAGATTTGGTTTCCCTTTGCTTGTTTATGTACCACACTACAGACATGTTGTCTGACTGGAACGCAATTGTCCCAGTGGGAAGAGAACTGTGAAGTGTTTGCAACACGTATAACACTGCTCTAATCTCTACAGCATTTATGTGCAAGTGGTTCTCGTGATCCTGCCAAATACCTTGGACTGTCATTCCCAGATAATGCTCCACCTCCACCCTATCTGGGAGGCATCCGTGGTCAAGACTGCATTTTGCTGAGGGGAAGCAAGTGGGCGACCTAGATGAAGTTGATCTGTATGTAATCACCATGTTAGATCCTTCTTGCAGGAGTTTATGATGAGTATTTGGTGAGAGAGGGCGAGATACTGCATTGATCACTGGGCAAACAGCCACTGAAGTACTCTCATGTGCAGATGGGCTAGGGGAAACTAAGAGAATGGTAGAAGCCACAGTCCCTAGGACCTGAAGGACTATCCTGGCCTGTACTTTGTCTTTCTTCAGCAAGAATCTGACTTGGTTGTGCATCGATTCTATCCTTTCTGGTGTCAGTTTTGCTGTCATGGTGGTCGAGTCCATTTCTGAGCCTAAGAAGACAATGCGCTGCGATGGAGATGACACTGATTTTTTTAGGTTTACTGTAATGCCTAATCTGGCACACAAGGATAGAGTCTCGTCCTTGGTTCTGATTAGTTGGTGCTTGGTGGTAACAGTGAGGAGCCAGTCGTCTACGTACGGAAACACCTGGAATCCATGACGTCTCAGGTGAGCCGCACTGCCATGCATTTGGTGAACACTCTGGAGGCTGTAGTGAGGTTAAAGGGCAGTGTTCGAAATTGAAAATGACTGGCTTCCAGCTGAAAGCGTACATGTCTTCTGGAGCGCCTGTCCATTTTGATGTGGTAGTACATGTCCTTAAGATCTATGGAGCACATCCAATTGTCTTTCCTGATAAAGGGAAATATCGACTGTAGAGTGGTCATATGGAACTTGGATTTCTTTACAGACTTGTTGAGTTTGCTGAGAACTAGAATTGATCTCCAGTCCCCTGTCTTTTTTGGAACTAAAAAAAATTGTGAGTAAGTTCCGGATCCTATTTGATCTGTGGGGACTTCTTGGATGACTCTTTTTTGAAGCAATGAGATAACCTCTGATGTTGCACGGTGTAACTGAATGGGTGACACACGTCTGGTAGAGAATGGTTTACCAGGGGATCGGAAACAAAGGGAATAAGGTAACCTCTGGAAATTATGGTTTGTACCCAACAATCTTGGGAAATTTGTAGCCAGGCACTTGGGTAGAGTGAAAAACAACCCCCGACTGCTTCCAGAGATGGACAGTCGGCAACCCCTCAGGGGCGATGGAAGGGACAATCAGAGAAGGTATCTCTATCTCCTTGATGATGCAGACCTCCTCTGCTGCAAGGGCGACATCTTCCATTATATCCTCCCCCTCTGCCTCTAGGGGAGAGTTGACCTTGTGCCTGAGGGAAACATTTTTGGCATTTATGGAACCACATTTTCCTTCCTGTTTCACCCTTGGGATAGGGTCTAGAAGGAAGGGAGAAACGGACTCCGACAGCAGATAAGGGTTTCCCTTCCTGCTCGGACCTGGTCAAAGTCTCTTTTACCTGCGGTCCAAAAAGAGTTGAACCATCAAAGGGGACGTTGGTAAAGGAAGACTTAAAGATTCCATGAAGTTACATAGACGCATCCAGGAATGTCTCCTAATAGAAATTCCTGCTGCGGCTGTCCTGCTCGCTCCATCAGCTGCATAGGAAATCAGCCTCATGGAGGAGTTAGCTATAGATGTAAGGGTGGAGAGCTGTGCAGATACCTTGTTCATGGATCCCGAAGCTACTGAACCCTGAAGAGTATCTCCCAACTCCTTCAGGAGATTCCTTTGAAGTCTAGTAAAATGGGACAGGCAATTCAGCAATTGTAAGGTAAATGCCACTGAAGAGAAGGTACGCTTTCCATACCTATCCATCGTCCTGGACTCTATTAGGAGGATGGATATTAGAAGATGTCTCACACAACACCTTTTTTGTGGCCACTGCTACCACCATAGCATCCCCAGGAACTCCCTTAGAAAGAAAGGACTTATCTACCGGAGCAGTCATAAATTTGTTTTGCCTCCTCGGGACAGGATCCACTGTGTCTGGGGAGGTCCAGGCTTTCCGGGATATGACCCCCAAGAGTTGGTCATATGGCAGTGTCACCCAGGAGGTGGAAGGCCAGGAACCAAAGGCCTCAAGGTACACTGATTCGTCCTCAGTAGGGTTAGAGGTCTTCCAATCACCCCTCTGTCTGAGGATTTCAAAGATGTCTGCAAAAGAGACAACCTCAGAGGGGGATCTTGGGGACCCTTCTGACTCATCCAAGTCAGTGTCTGATGTGACTGACTCAGGTGAGTCAATGTGCTTCCTCTTACAAAGTCTCTTTCGAGGGAGCTTCCCAATGGGATAATCTTGGGAGGTCTTAGAAGAGGGGACACTTCCAATGGGGACTCCTTGAGTCTCTGGTTCCCTATGCTGAGGGGGAGGTGGGGGAGACGAGGTTGCTACCGGCTGCTGGTGGGACATCGGGTCCAAAGGCAGGGCTTTGGAACTGGACAAAGCTTTCTCTATTGCTTCAAAAGCCTTTCCACCCCGCTCCGAAGAAGACCACTGCTCCAAGGAAACAGGAGGGTCATCTCCGAGCAGGAGAGACAGGTTCCGAAGCAGATGTGGGAACTGAGCTCAGTCGAGCAGATGCACCGAGAGGGAGGGTCGGTTCCAAAGAAAAACCGGGGTGACTATCCCTCGTGTCGACTCAAGAGCGTCAGCTCTCAGACCTCTTGGCTCTAGACTGAGCAGACAAGGATAGAGTTATCGGTTCCGAGGAAGCAGGAAGAATTCTCGGAACTGAAGGATCCAGCACAGAAGGACTCGAAGTGTTCGACTCCGAAAGTGAAGCAGTTGGAGGAAGAGGAGCAGTATCTGATTATGGGACAGCTCCGAAAGCTTTGAGTCCAGAAGGGCTAAATTTTTAGCCAGAGCCTGTTCACAGAGCAGCCTCTTCACCACCTGCTCAATATCCTCATCCGATAGTGTCCTGGAGGAATGGGTGGAGATAGAAGGAGATCTCTTCCACTCTAATACAGGAGATCTCAAAGAAGGTGAGATAGGGTCCATGACTGGTGAATGTCTCGATACCGAAGGCTGCCTCAGCACCGAGGAAACAGACGGCACCGAGAGAGAAGCATCAGAATCAGAGCCAGAACTCCTTGGCTCCATCACTTTAGACTTCTTAGATGGCTCCGAAACTGGAACTGATGGAGACCTTCTCTTTAAAATTTTGGGAACTGTCTGACCAAGTTCCAGCTGTTCCTGGAAGGAACTAGTCATAAGACCCCTGTCAATCAATTTGCGTTTTCTCTCATTAAGAACCCTAGTACTAAAGGCATGACAGAAGTACAGGGTTCTTGTAAATGAGCCTCTCCCAGACAGTACACACAGCTAGTGTGACTGTCAGTCAATGACATTTTTTGTGAACACGTCACATTTCTTGAACCCAGAAGGGTGGTGTTCCTTATGTTCTCTATCTTTGTCTCTGGACATACTGATAAGAAAACAAAGCTAACAATAATAACTATAACCGACAGGCAAAGCTATGAAGAGAAGAAAAAACGTTTTTTTTTTTTTTTTTTTTTTTTTTTTTAAAGGGAAGAAGGACTAGCACTCAGAGAGGAAAGGCCCTCTAATTTAAACGGGCAGCTACGGCCCTCTAACAAAAATGGGCCGTACAATCCTAAGAAAAGAGGGACAGGGGATCAAGCACACACTACAATCACACAGATAATAGGTAACAACTATTTAGATAGAAACTAGACAAAACATATCAAGACTTATCAAAAAATCTACTACTTAGCCAACGAGCCAGTAAGGAGACAACCTTGAAGCTTTTGCGGCAAACAAGATCTGGGGAATTGCAGTGAGGCACCATGGGATAGGGGTTAGCCTCGAGCCAGTAAAAGCTCTCGAGCTTTAGTATCGGCCAAGAATTGGCTCCAAACCCATCCAGCAAGAATTACGGTGAGATAGGACTACATAACATCTCTAGTTTCTTTCTTGTGTGATAACAGAAAGTCAGGCTTGTTCAGGACTTGTTTCCTTTAAGGCAGTTCCAGATCAGCCATAAGTGTCCAAGAATTTTCCAAACTTCCACCCAGTTTTATTTGTGTTCTTAAACCCAGTTTATCTGTTGTTGTCAGCCCTTTATGATAATTTAACAGCACAATTTCCTCTACCCTGTGTATCTTTTGTTGTCCATCCCTTATGATAATTTGACAATATAACTTCCTCCCTCTCTCTCTCCCTCCTCATTTATTGGCTGTTGTGAGTAAACAGATAAGTATCATTTTGCAAAGTCTCTACCCTTAAGCTATTTAAATACATTTGCTCTGCCAATGTATTCCATACAGCCAGAATACAAAGGTTCCACTAAGCCAATCTAAGTTGATATTTTAAACTTGATGGCTTTTGTGTTACTTGCCCCTACTATAAAATTGTCTTTACTAGCTCCTCCTGGTTTCATCTCATCTGTTCATACCAGACAGCATTAGAGGCTCAAATTGGGAAGTTCCTCCCTTTTGACTGCTAAAGACTGAGATGCCCTTTCTTTCATACTGCCAAAGAAAAACTACATGCTGCCCAGGTCAAGAGTTGTAGCCATCCGTTTATTGGTATTTGTTCACCAATAAACAGATGGATACAACTCTTTACCTGGACAGTGTGTAGTTTTTCTTTGGTTCTTGGTTTTCTACTACACAAGCTACACACAACTATGGTTATTTGGTTTCTTTCATATTGCCCTACATGCTTAGTGCTGCATTTTCTTTACTTGTGTAAACACCTAAGCACTGGACATAATAATAGTCAGCATGCTAGTTTCACATCTGCTGCCAGCCTTTTAGCACTATGTGTACAAAAACTGCCTTATACGCACAGATAACGAGTATATACTGAACAGTAATAATTCCATTTGTGACAGGTGTAAATAATTAATACGGAAGTCTCCCTCTCACTTATAAACTTTTCCTGTAAGCTTAATACACCTGCACCGCAAACTTGCTTTAATTGCACCAACATGTCTTACTCAAGTCTGTAAAACAATCCGTTCCAAAAACTCCTAGAAATAAGAAGATTAAGGCTCAGTTAAAAATCAGACCACTCATCCCCCTCATGCATACCCTCCCATAAAGAGGAACCCTGAGCAAAAACACTCCAAATCTATCACCTTCTACCAAACAGCAATAGAAATGTTTTAGTGATAGATGACTCTATTGTCAGGCAGGCGCTGACTTGTCACTCAAGGAAAGATGGAGAGGATTACAGCAAGTTCTCAGTCAGGCACCAGGATCTCTGATGTTATGAGGGACCCAAGAACACTAATTCTTGACAAATACGACTAGGATATGGTAGTAGTGCATGAGGGAGTGAATGACTTGAGAGGTAGAAACATTAGGGATATGCAGAGAGACATGTCAGAACTTTTCAGCATGTTACAAATACAGATAATTCACCAGTCTGGACTGGAATCTTTGCTTCACCTTAAATGATGCCTAGATACAAAGAAAAGATGATCAGCTTCAATATTAGGTTAAACAGCTGGTCTCATTCCAGGGGTGATCCAGTATGTGTCAGCATTGCACGGGATACTGAACAGTCCAGTGTGCTTCACCAAGGATGGCTTGGAACTCTCTTTTCAAGTTTTTCTCATACTAGCTAAAGCCTTTACTGCCCCCAATGCCTTTTTAGGCACAGTCCACTTGATGGACATTCCACTCTAACTAAAATATCAGTCCTAAAATTGGATCACATTAAGGTAGCTCTCTTTAATGCCATAAATCTAAATAATCTGCCTGATCTTGGGGCATTCCTGCATTTGGAAAAAATCCACATCAGCACAGTTTCTGAAACTTGGTTTTAATATAAAGAAAACACTCTTTATACCAGGGTTTTGTGCTTTTCATGTCTTCAAGACCAAGGAGAACTGTGGTGCAGTCTCCATATTTGTCAAGGAGCATATTACCTCCAGGCAGATCCCTAGGGACTCAAAATGTAACTCAGCGAACTACAGATCACTCTAAGAAGGATTAATTATCAACTAACAGCGTGTTACAGAACACCTTCTTTGTCTCCTTATGACTATGTAAGATTCCTCCAGAGTTCTAAATAACCTCCCTATTAGCAAAAAATCCCTTATTCTTGGGTGCCTATAAGTACCTTCAATAAACTAGGAAACCTATACCTCAAAATTCCTAGACTTAATAAACAACAAAAAATGCTTGAACAGTTGGTAAATAAACCTACTAGTGGGTGAAGCATTCTTCATGTCTTTTAACAGTTTTTAATAAACTGTCACTTAAGATATAGACAATCATATGTTAATAGAAAACAAAACAAACCATATTAACATTTCCATTTCTATACATTATACATCACATATAATTTCCTTCTTTATAACTACCATCAGTCAAACATTACATGAATTGTTAAATTCTGGCCTTCCTTTAAACCTCACTCCTCCTCCTGCATGTATTATTCTCACAACTTCCATTTATTTCTATGTAATTTGCAGGTCTATAGCATTATGTCAAAAACACTAAACAGCGAATCTCTATTCATCGAACTTAATAAATCGAAAGTTACATTCAGCGAATGATCACTTCTGTAATTTGCCCCTTCCTTTTTCTAAAGATCCCTCTTCAAGTTTTTTTTTTTTAATCTCTTACAGTATTTAATACTTCAAATACAGCTGGTTTTGATTTCCATTTTCAAGTAATTGCTTTTTTTTTTGCAGCCAACATAATTAAACATATGTCTAGGAAATGTAGATCCTGTGTCCCAGCTCAAATGAATCATTTACTTAACTGCAGCCATTTGCTCACCCAATTTTTCTGAGAGAGTACTCTATAGGGAATTTTTTAAATCTGTGAACTCATTACAGTCCCAAAGCATATATTCCCACTAACCTCTTACAGCTTCTGCTCTGGCTGATAAAAATATGTCTGACCTGTATAGAAAACTATTTTCACTGCTTGTTTGTTTATATCCATACCATAAACAAGAGCTTCCAGTTTCTCATTTTTGTATTATTGTTTGTTTATTCTCTGTCCATAGAACCTTAACTACCATGACAGATGCCTTTTTAATCCATAATCCTAAATATTTCATTTTATTGTGTAATAAATATGGGTACTGCTGAACCAGTTTGTGTGAGGGTACATCATTTATGGTTATAGCTTTTGTTTTATCTTCATTAATTTTATACAGTCAAAAGACTTGAAACTATCTCAAAATGTTCCACAACACTGAAATGTCCTTTTCTGGATTTATCACTCACAAAATAATCTCATCTGTAAATGAAGCCAGCTTTCTTGATTACCATTCCACTTATGTTCTTGAATTTCTGAGTCCTTTATTTTCATTGCCACAGGCTCTAAATACAAAGCAAATAACAAAGGGGAAAGGGGACATCCCTGTCTAGTTCCTTTCTTCAAACACACCCTTTCAGGGAATCCTCAAACTTCGATTCTTGATTCTAATCCTTCATATATCCTCCTAATTAACCCCATTATTGTATCATGGAATGCAAATGCTTCCATTGCCCTACTCATAAAATACCAGCTTACTCTGTTGAATGATCTCCTCATCAAGACCCTCAACCAACAACAGTATTTTCTTACGTTCTGCTTCCCTCTGGATCATCATTCTTCTATTAGTGTTGTCAAATATTTACTTCCCCTCCACAAAGCCAGACTGATCCATATCTATCATTCTTAACCTGATTCTTACAAATATAGCCACTTCTTGCACTACTCCTCTGGTATGTCCTTCTCCAGTGAAGTCTGACCAGAAACTTGGGACATTCTCCCTTAACCTCCCAAAAACTCTGTTAGCAAACCCCAATGAATTTAAGGACTACAAACATGTCAACCTCATTTAACACTGCAACAGGCTTCACTAAGGAATTTGACACCCATTTAGAAAATGCACTGAGCTAGCAGTCCCTACCAGGACCAAGTATCATGGAAAATTAAAACCATCCTGGTGGTCCACTGCCAGTAAAAAACATCTTACAAGATAAAAAAAAAAAACAAAAAAAAACTAAGGAACACTTCCAAGTCCCCTAAAGGAGCTCATGAACTTAGGCTGGGGTCTTAAGCCAAAGACAAATTTAAATCATTCTTTGCCTCTGTTAGAAAACTGAAAAATAATATCCTACATGGTTCAGAACTTATTCATAATGGGGCCTCTTATTTCGACTGAACTGACATGGCTAATATCCTTGCAAACAAATTTACTGCCACCGTCACCCTTGAGGCTTTTATTCAAAGCCTCAAAATATGGATCCCTACTTGTCCAATTATTTTTAAAGATCAATTATTGAAAGTGCTAATCATGACCAAAAATATTTCTTCCACTGGATCTGACAACATACCTGGTTGCTTAATCAACATACCCTCACAGACACACTCCTCAAACTGTTTAACTTAAGTTTAGCTATTGTTTTTTCCCACTGATTAGTGGTACACAGCAGTGATTATGCCCCTCCTTAAGGGTGGCCTTACAACTGACCTCAGTAATTATAGACTTATGACCTTTACAGAGTCATGGAATGTATTATAACTGACCTCATAAACTGTGATATCAAGAATCTTGTTAAACTTGACCCCCAACAGTTTGGCCTTGTGAAGGGTAAAACTTGTCTACTTAATCGGGTAACTTTCTTTGAAGGGTTTTATGGAGCCTTTGATGGTGGCCATGCAGTACAAGTGTTACAGCTTGACTTGGCCAAGGCTTTCAACACCATTTCCCATGCTAGCATCACACAAAAGCTAAATGCTTTTAAAATCGATCCATATATGACACGATGGAAAGAAAACTGGTTGAAAGATAAAATCCACACAGTGCCAACTGCAGGTGCCTCATCAGAAAGTATGAAAATGGCTAGTGGTGTCCCTAAGAGCTCAGTATTGGAACTTCTTCTTTTTGACATTTACTTCTCAATTTCCCAAGCAAACAGACAAGACCACTGGATAAAGTAGACGACTGCAAACCGAGGGATTTTGTTAAGTCACCCTATGACACACAAACCCTCCAGAAAGAACTCTCCTTAGCAAACTTTTGGTGTACAAAAATGGACTCAAACTAAATGCTAAAAAGTGTAGTATCATTACTTTTTGGCAGACAACCCCGCCTTTATTATATTGTCTAGACAACATACGAAAAATATGATCTACAAAACAAAAATGCATTTAGGGATCTAGGTACTTGGGTTGATAGATCCCTTTCTTTTGACCATCATATAACAATGGTTATCAGGAAAATATTTTATTATGTTGAGGTAATTGCCAAAGAAATATCATTATGGTCTACAGAGGTATCCATTCCCTTATACCCAGCATGGATCAGGCCAGTTATCAAGTACAATGCCCCATTTGGGTTGTACCTCACTAAGCATCTCAAATAATTAGTAAAATACCAAAAGTTCCTAACCAAAAAGATCACAGACCTAAAGTCCCTGAGCTACCAAGAGAGGCGGGAAGCTCTTGCCATTTATTTCAGTGTCTTACAGACTTTTAAGAGAGGATCTCTGTTGTGCTCAAGTTGCTATTAGAGACTCAATTGTCTCAAACTTCTGTATAAGCTTAGTACCTCCACTAGTATTAAAAACAAGGCCTTACATCTTCAACAAAAGACAAATAAAAAATGTTGCAGGGACAGATTTATAAACAAGAACCTCCCACGCCTCTTGAATAAACACCCCTTGCATGTTAAGCGGTGCAACTCACTAGCTTCCTTTAAACATCAACTAGATGAATAGATGGATATCCAGAAATTTCCTATATGATTAACCAGTACTGCCATCCTGGAAAAAGGAGGTGCAGGCTGAGGGAGGGTACTGACATGGCAAGAATGGTCATAAGACTCCTTGTCTTTGGAATATCTAAGAATCTATGCATTTATAAATTTGGCAGTACTTTATGGATGTCTGTAGTCAGCCCTGCAGAATATGGAAAATAAAAATAAAATACACATACTGACTTTACTTTTTTTAAAACAAGGGTAGGACTCATGGAGCCAGGAACATGCAGCAAAGAAACAGCACATTAAAGATTAATAGGCTAATTAAGGATAGCAACATCAGGATACCTTAAAAATATGAACAAGCTACATTATTACTTAAGGGAAGCTTCTTCTAAATAACAGAAGGATGAGATCAAGTGATACTAAACTTTGCCAGAAAACTAAAGTTCTACAGAATGCATACATAACAATTTAAAAAGAACCCTAGCACAAAATGTAGTAATATTTCCTGCCTAAATACATTAATATTTGCACATTATATATACAATATACACAGGAGCTTTTAAGTGTGATCATTGGTCAGCATGGGTAGTGACGAATGAGACCTGTGACATTCAGGTTACTACACATCTAGGTGATTTTTGGCACAACTTACATTAAGCAGATTTTCTTTTTCTAAAATGACATAAATGATACACAACAAAGCTTTCAGTTGGCATAAGTAATAAAGAATGAGATACGTTACAAATTTAGGTTGACACAGCCCTGCATATTTCAAGTAGGTTTCTCTTAAGAAAGTAGGATAAACAACAACCAGCTTCAGTTACCAAATTACAAGGTGGCAAAATTAAAGCTGCTCCAGTGCAGGATGTTGAAACAAACATTAATATAAATCACCTATGGCTTCTTACCATCATTAAGCCAGTTAAAATGGCAAAAATTGGAATGAAGACTCAAATGCATCACAGACAACCTGAGATTGTTTAGTAGCTCAATCAACAGAAAGTTGGGAAGAAACAATATTTTATCAGCTTGCCCATTCCAGGAAGGAAGGTGTGAGACTTTTCTTTGTGATCTGGAAATCCCCCAGTGATGAAGGCATACCATGATCACAAAACAGATGGCCATTAAAATTATTCATCATTACAGAGTATGGTTGGAGTCACTGACGTTATGTGCGGTGCTAGAAGTAATACCATCAGCCTCGTCCAGCTAGGGCATCCAAAAAAAAGTCCTCCATGTACACAACAGCAAACATTAAGCTTCTAGAGGCTTTTCTCTGCATTTCCTCATTCCCTTATCATCCTACTAATAGATGAGGCCACATGAGACCTGAAGCAGCTAATAATGGGGACACTAATGTTAGGAAGCAACAGGACTGGAAAGCAGCAAATGATCAACTGGAAAGGAACTCAATAGCCCCCCCCCAAACCAAAACAGTAAGAAACAGATATGCCTAATGTATATAGCTCTTAAAACTGTCCATATACCCCAACTCTCTCACACCAAAATTTATTAGCCACAGAATAAGCAGGCATGATTTTAAAACCATTATGTTATGTGTTCTAAAAAATTCTGTTCTACAAGTCGGATTTGGTACTGTTGCACATGGTACCAACAACATTTAACTTTACTTTAAGATCTTCTAACAATCAGCAAAAAGTATACAGAATACAGCCCAGTCAAAGATACCTGACAGGAGCACATCCAAGCTACACGAGTGACAAGAACAGGAGATCCAGAGATTATTGCAGTATGCAAGCCCTTTAGCTCAGTACAGCCCAAAGTGTGTGTATGTATAATCTATGTGACAAAACTTGAAATTTTCTGAAAAAACACACAAAAATGTACTCAAATGCACAATCCCTGCAGAAAGCTTTACCTGACACCAACTTGGTCAAAAAGTAAACTTTCATTAAGTGATTAATTTGGCAGTACATCTGGATTCACTTTCTTTCTCACAACAGTGATACTAACCCAGACTCTGTTCATGCTAGAATATAATCATTAAAGTTTAAAAACAGTATGTCTGTAAACAAGATGAATGCAGAGTTCTATGGAATACACATCATAATATTAGTTATGAGCCAGGGAGAAAGATCATACATCACTTCCGAGGTCTTATTTTTTCTCAGCATCTAGTCTCCATCTTTTTCTCCAAGCAACAGATCCCCCCGCTTGAAAAATCAACAATAGATCCCTGTACTTGATGCATCATCCTATCTAACATCAGCACATGTATAAAGATATCATGTTTAAAAAGAATAATGTATTGCTTACTTGTTTGTTAATTTGGTATGTGAGCTGTGCAAGACATGCATAATGTAATTATCTTGAAATCAGTCATATATCAAGTGATACAGCAATAAAATGCTACAGACACTGGAAAAGGAAATAACTGCAAACAGGTAAACCACTATCAAAAAGTTGTGGATGGATGGATGAAACCACTATCAAAAGTACAAGATAATTTGAAGATGATAAACGAGGAGAAATGCTGAGTTCTTGTACCTGCTGCAAAAGCTTCTCTCCCTTTTTCTCTGTTACTGTTAATAACTCAAATAACTGTACTATCTTACAGAAACCAGGACACTTGCTGTTAATACTACTTGTGAGCAGAATCACCAGCAGTCTGCTAATACCAGATTTAGGTGATGGCTCAGGGTAGGACAGCTACCTAACAAAACTTTCACTTCTATGGAAGCAGGGCCTGCAGTATTTGGTAAGGAAGTCTAATCAGTTGATTCACACACATTTTGAACTGCCACATTTCTGAAAACAGAATTATGTACTACATACTGCCCTTGTGAAAAGACCTTGAGAGCAGCACCCAATGTTGGTTAATTCTTTCTTCACAAAAATAATGCATTGAACTAATCAGATTTATAATATTCAACTGATAAGTTGCCGACCACATGCAAAAATATATGAACTAGAAAAATGGAGAGATGTATATGGTAATTGGGTTTATGTCACTTTATCAAACAGCTATTTGAAAAATAGCCATTCGTTGAACCCCTATATGTCGAAGCTGCTCTTTATCGAATGGCAGATTTTAAATGGGGCAAATTAGCAGTTGGCCAACCAAGCCACCGTAAAAAAAAAAAAAAAAAAGCATAAAATGTAAAACCTACCAAGGTGGGGGGCTACCCCCCCCCAACTAAATATACCAACTATGAGATCATACTACAGTGGGGAAAAGGGCAAATTCCAGATGGTGGCCAACCTTTGATTTGCCCTAGTTAAAATTTGCTGTTCAACGAAGAGCAGCTTCGACAGATAGGGGTTCAATAAAGTGATATAGACCCAAGGTAATCATCATAACTGTAAATAGGGAGAGACTATGTCTTTTGAAGCACTATACCGTTTACTATGAATCTTATCCTGTTCCATTTTGTTTTTGTTAACCTTTAATTTGAGCATATATTCAATTAGTTATTAATTTATTCTGAGTGAGTGACTGCGCTGCACTTGTCTGACATCTGCTGTAGTTACAGAAAACAAAAATACACCTTCCCACTGTAAACTGTTTGTATCTGTAACTACATTATTAGAAGGCAGCAACATATGACAATTGGGATGTAAATGGGCAACTGCACAGCACGGTGTAAATACAAACAAGTTTATTAAAACTACATAAAGTTCATTATATCAGAACTTAATTACACAGAAAAAATCCTTCACAGATGGTTGTTAAATATGGACAGACCAGTAAGGAATCAAATAGTTAATTTAATGCATATCTTGAACTGTGGCTAGAAGTTCTTGCAAATAATGTAAGTAAAATTCTAGATAAATTTGAAAATGGCACTCTGTAATAATGTAATAAACTTGGTATCCCAGAGCTAATCCTAAGTTTTCTGAACATTTAGGTGTTTTAGAAGAATGCCTGTTAACTGAAACTGCAAATTCCAAACCAAACTTGTAGGAGCTAATTGCAAGCCTTCAACTAAGTATAAGCAGCAAGAAAACCCAAAGGCAGTGTGTGTATTCCAGCAGCAGACCCAAATAGAATTCCAAGCAAAACCACAGCTAGTAACAGGCAGAAAGGCAAGGCTCAATAGTTGTAAAATCCATAGGTTTTATTTAAAGTTAGTGCTTTCGCAGTGTTCACCTTCATCAGACCAGATGAAGCAGTGGTGAACACTGCGAAAGCGCTAACTTTTAATAAAACCTGTAGATTTTACAACTTCTAAGCTTCAACTAAGTATGTTTGTTTGCCTGCATACAATATAATATTTACAGCCTGAAAATGAGCTGGTTTTAAATACTCTAATGACATAGTAATGCATTTACTCAGAATAATATGGCACCTGTAAAAATTATTAATAATAGATGAAAGTTGTACCCAAAAGTACGCCAATGAAATCTGAACCCATAGAGTGTAATAATGCTGGACTTTGATCCACTAAAAGTGTATGGCCTGCTTAGTGCCTCTGAGCTGTTACTAAACTTGCAAAATGTAATATTCTGGTTGGAAGGAAAGAAATGCAAGGATTACGGGATTCTGGAAGCATGTTTACATTATAGAACAATATGTCTGCCTACATAAAACAACTGGTATGCAAAAAAGGAAGTAAAATGTGTACAACACTGACAGAAATACAAACCCTTTAGGTACACCATTACATCCTTCAGTTTCAGGGATTAACTTAACAAGTGATGTAATGACTGTCCAAGACTTTCATGATTAAAAAAGCTGTCAAAAAGTATGGGGGGGATTTTAACCAAATATAGTGCCAGAAATACATAACACCAGTAAAGAAAAATATGTAGAGCTGGAGTACAAAAAAGGAGCTAAGGGTTAAAGGGTTAGACAAATGTGATAATGAATCTTGCCAAATGACTCCAAAATCAAGGTAGAAACCGACAGGGAAGGGCTTACGCAGTTAAGAATGCAGGAAGATAATTAGGTATAGTAACCGATAAAAAGGCAGATGAATCTCATACTGAAGAAAAGCAGAAAGAATAGCTTAAACAGAGTCTTGGACTTCTTCCTGTTAAACCAAAAACATACAGCCAGTCAGAAACCGAAGCAAGATTCTAAGATATATAGGTTCATAGGTAAATACTAGGCTATTAGTTTGTAGACTGTTGCAAGCCTAGCCAATAACCACAGGTCAGAATCAAAACCCATGTCTTGTACCTGCGAAGACCTTAACCATTATCTTACAAATGAAAGAGTGGTATATTGAATAGCAATGCTACCTCACACACTCCCCTTCATTTCTCAGCTGAGGTACCTTCTACGGACAGTCTGCGTGTCCCGAATCCACTTGTGATTTCTCCAGGTGCTCCAGTTTCCTCTCAACTCCCAGTGCTCCACAATCTTCCCAACTACCAAAGACACACAGTAGATTAACAGCAGATCTCCAAAAGAGCTCGTTAAATGTGTGAGTCAGTGCATGTATTCTGTGATAGACCAACACCTAGTCCAGAATGACCCTGTACCTACTGGCTGCTGAGATAGGCTTAAGTTTCACTGTGACCATGTAAAATGATGAAGCAGGTTATTAGAAAAGGGCTATAAATGAAAAAAAAAACTATGAAATGTATAGGATTTTTAGTTCTGATATAATGACATTCAGTAAAGAAGTATTACAAGTCATTATGATATTCTGCATACCAAGCAAAAGTTCAATCCAACACCCCCAATGGAAGCCAGATATAATGCAAAATGTGACACCATGGCAATTACGTTACATGAACCAATGCATTTGGCACCTATGTATAAAAGGTCATGCCTCTGTTCCCCTTTGAGATTTTCCTTAACAGTAACAGCACAGAGGCGAGATACAAAATGCATCTAAGATTGCTATGCTACCCTTATGAATTTCATTACAGCTCAGTGCTGAGTTTGACCCCTCCACTTAGCTGTTTTAAATTATGGCAGATTACAAAAGAAAATACTATCTGATATCTATCTATCTATCTATGTATCTATCTATCTATCTATCTATCTATCTATCTATCTATCTATCTATCTATCTATCTATCTAATCAGTGAATACATATTATCTTGGATTTCAAAATGCCAACACTTGTGGTATTCTACCACACGCATAGAATGTGGAACTGTTTTATTTTAACAATATGAAAGTGACTTTGGCTACTTGCTCACTGTTTTTTCCTCAGAAGCAGCATAACATACACATAAAACAGAACTATCTGAGCACTTTTTAACTTGTTTCAAAATACAAGATAAATTCTGCTTGTATCTGAAAGTATATCTAATCTCTAAGGATGACTCTATTTCTAAATTTTGAAGTTTCAAAACTTCAAATTATGGTCTAGAACATAAGATCGTAGTTTTGAAACTTCAAACTGTTTAAATGGAGAACGCTGTACAGCGTGGACTGGTATATTTACTATTTTCCCTCACTGTAGTGCAATCTCAGAGTTGGCATATTTAATTAGCAGGGGATGTGGGGGGTACAGGGGGTTGTATCCCCCGCAAAAACATAAAAAAATATTTTTTTCTTTTTTTATTTGCATTTCGAGGTTTCAAAACTTCAATCTTATGGTCTCGACCATAAGAAACTCGAAGTTTTGAAACTTTGAAATTTAGAAGTGGACCACTGAGGACTGGACTGCATCAGAGCCACTGCTGTACTTTTCCTTCTTGTTGTCTAGGATTGTTATTTTTGGACTAGGACAATCTCTTTAACCACCAAAGAATGGATGTTATTAGAGCTGCTGTTGTCCTTTTCTTTCCATTTGTCTGGGATTACTAGTTCAACTTTGGGAATTCTAACTAGCAGAGGAAGTCGGATTACAGACTATTCATATCCTAAGGTTTCAGTCATGAACTAGAAGTATTTAGAAATAATAATATACATAGTTCAGAGTTTTCTGCCATTAGACTATTCATGCAACATACTTTTATTTTCATTTCTCTATGCAACTAAATTACTGTTTTACTTGTGTAATTAGACCATTTTTAAACATAAACATAAATAATATTTTTTAAACACCTTTACTGAATTATCACTTGTGACATAAGCAAATTTACATTTCTACAAAAGTAATCAAACTTTATTAACAAATTAACATTAACAAACATTATAGTTCACATCTATTGCTATATATCATATAACCTAAGCAACATTACATACATTATTCAATTCCTGCCGCTTTTTTTAAACAAAAAAAATCTTTATTAAACCATCACTTACAGCATAAGCAATCATAAACAAACCACACTGACACAATTCTAGTTGCAAGCATTTTACATCACAAACCATACTGAAACACTACCAGTTGCAAACATTATACATTACTTATAAACTGGATAAAAGCAGATAAGCTGAAAGGATCTGAAGGTCCACAGCAGTAAATAATCACAGTAAGTAGACATCAGCAAAAACTTGGTAAGCACGTTTGGGAAAACTCCCTTCATCAGACAAACTGCTTCAATACAATCATTCTTTAAAAACCATGATTGTATTGAAGCAATCTGTCTGATGAAGGAAGTTTTCCCGAAAGCACTTATGTTTTACTACTACTCTCTGAATTAATGAACTTTGTTTTTAGCCTTGTGGTCCATGGAGTTTTTTGCTGATATCACTTATAATCTATCCAATCATTTTCAGTCAAACATTACATAGCTCATTTAAGTCCTGCCTTCTTTTAAACCTCATTCCTTCCCATATATATTGTTCCCACAATTGCCATTTTTTTCATATGTAGTTTGCTCCTACCCTTTTCTAAAGATTGCAATTCCAGTTGTTTTATCTCTGTTACTATATTACTACTTCTAATATAGTTGGATTAGATTTTGATTACCATTTTCTAGTAGTTGCTTTTTTGGCAGCCACCTTAATTAGACACAGCAAGGCCTTACCATGTCTAGGCAATTCCGATTCTGTATCATACCTCAGAAAAATCATCTCTCTCATCACACCAATCCACCCACCCAGCATCTCTGACAGTGCATGCCGCAGGGAATCCTTAAAGTCTACCAACCCACCACACTCCCAGAAAATATGTTCCCAATTACCTTTCTTCCCAGTCACATCTCCAACATTTGCTGTCTGCCTGAGGAAAAATTCTCTGGAGTCTAGTTGGGGTATAAAAATATCTATGTAAACATTTCTGTAGAATAACAGGTGTGTTGTACCTTCAAGAAGCATTTCTAAGATCTGTGTGTGCATATAAATATCGAGCACTGTGTTAGCTTCAGTGTCTTTTTGAAAGTGCAGTCAGAGTGTTAACAACTATATGCATGATAGCTAGTTTGTTTATAAGTTAAAGTTACTTAATCTCATTTATGATGTTTGCATACAATAAAGCTGCTTGAACAAGAACCCACAATGTTTGCCTGTTTCATCCTGACCTGGCGAGTGACAATTTCCAAGCAAAAGTCCTATATTTGGGACACATACATGTA
The DNA here is from genome assembly GCF_019279795.1 of Protopterus annectens. NCBI lineage: Eukaryota > Metazoa > Chordata > Ceratodontiformes > Protopteridae > Protopterus > Protopterus annectens. The sequence goes on along the minus strand of NC_056730.1, from coordinate 524,369,966 downwards.
TCCTCCCATTGTTTCTTTGTGAATTGCTTATCCAATCTCTCTTCCCAATCCTTTCTAACCTTCACTGATTGATTCTTGTACTTGTCATGCAATATTTTACATGCTCTACTAATTTTTTCTTTTTAATGGCAATTTCTGTTCTGGATTCTACTAAAAACTCTATCATTGCTGGTCTTTCATTTAGGACCCCCCCCTGTTTCTTTCGCTTTTTACCAATAAATTCCAACCCCCTCTTGCCTGTTGTCTACATTCCTACTTGCAGTCATCCCTATCGGCAGAATCTCCTTTCTCTATTCCCGTGTTGGCTTAGTTCTTAGAATATTTCCTGCTACTTTATAGATATAATATTCCGTATGATTATTGTTATTCTCCTTAAAGGCTTGCATCCAAAATTACAGTCTCTCCTTGTTTCTTGAGCTTCCCCCCCAGTTATATCACCATCCCTTTCCATGTTGAGTTATAATTTTCTGCTTGTGCTATGTATAGGAGCCTAAACTGTGTAGCTCTGAAATATCCTTTCAAATTGGGCAATCCCAATCTGCCCTGTTCTACTGGAAGAATCAGCTTATCACACTTGACTCTTGCCATCTTCCCCTCCCAGATAAATCTACCTACAACTTCTTTTCTGGTTGATAAAAATATGCCTGACCTGTATACAAGACTAAAGGGACTAAAAACATTTTGACTGCTTGCATCTTACTATCCATATCCATATAACAAAGCTTCAATTTTTTCACAGTTTTTGTATTATCTTTTGTTTACTCTCTTCCCACATATCCTTAGCTGCCACACCAGAATCATTTTTAATCCATACTCCTAAATACTTCATTTTATCATGTCCCCATAAATATGGATTTGCTGAACCAATTTGTGTGTGGGTGCGTAACTTACAGCTGTTGCCTTTGTTTTAGCTTCATTCATTTTTTAATCCCAAAAAGATCTGAAACTGTTTCAAAATGTTCCAAAACACCATAATGTCTCTTTCTGGTTTTGTCAGGTATAAAATAACATCATCTGCAAATAAAGCCAGCTTTTCTTGACTACCATACCAATTATAGCCTTGAATTTCTGAGTCCCTTATTTTCTCTGCCAGTGGTTCTAAATATAATGCAAACAACAGAGAGGAAAGAGGACATCTCTGCCTGGTTCCTCTGTTCAAGCAAAAATTATCACAGAGGACCCCACCCACTTTAATTTTTGCCTCCGATCCCTTATATATTTTCCTAATCAACCTTATACTTTTTTCAGGAAATGCAAAGGCTTCCATCGCCCTGCTCATAAAGTCCCAGCTTACTCTGTGAAATGATTTCTCTGCATCAAGACCCAGCAACAACAATGGTATTTTCTTACATTCTGTTTCCCTCTGGATCATCAATGTTAATGTCGCAAATGTTTGCCTCCCCTTCCCAAAACCACATCAATCCATATCTATCAATTTTGGCATTACTTTTGTCATTCTTTCAGCCATTATAAACACTAACACTTTATAATCATGGTTTAGTATTGAAATGGGTCTGTATGAAGATGGGCCTGATGGATCTTTACCTTCTTTAGGTATTAGAGCTACCACTGCTTTCTTCCAGGATGTTGATACTTCTCCTGCTCTTTAAATACTGTTAAACAAAACTTTCCAAATCTTTACCAGTTTTTCCCACCTAGCTTCCAAACTTCCACAGGAATACCATATGTTCCTGGGGACTTTCCTGTAGATTGGTTATATACAATATTTTTTATCTCATCTTCTCCTATCCTAACCATTAGTAATTTGGCCTCATCTACCTCTAACCTTGGCATGTTTAATTCTTCCATAAACATTTCTATTTGTATTTTGTCTTGATTTCCATATTTCTCTGATTTATACAGACTTTCAGAGAATTTCCAAAATACTTCTAATACCTCTACAGCAGTGGTCCCCAGCCACTGGGCCAAGGACTGGTACCAGGTCGCACAGAAAAGTACAGTTTTGTACCTACCATAAATGTAGATGTCCGAACTGGATAGCATCTGCAGTCATAACAAATGGGTTGTCCTGTCGTCAGGCAGCCCTTCGGTCGGCCGGATTCCAAAGTCTGGGTCCGGCTTCGGCTGATGTCGCACTTCACCCGACATCATCTCTGCTGGTCTTCGGGTATAAAGGCATCAGCCGACGCCATTTTCCTCAGTGTTTCTTGCCCCAGATGCCAGTTGCCCTCTTGGAAGGCTAAATTTTGGATAAATGCCAATGTTTCCAAAAAGATAGAAGGCAAACACAAAAAATGAGCATGTATGTACATATATACAAACAAATACACCATAAGAGACCCCCCCCCCCCAGCTAGCTATTAGGAGGGTAAATACCCTAGGAGTACCACAGAGGGGAAGGAGGGAGGGTAATCCTGACTGCAGATGCTATCCAGTTCGGACATCTACATTTATGGTAGGTACAAAACTGTACTATGTCCTTCATGGATGCATCTGCAGTCATAACAAATGGGTAGAATACCATAGCCAACTAGGGAGGAGGAAGAAAAATTATGGTGTGGTTAGGATCCCTTGCAGTACAGCAGTGGCAAACCCTGCTCGGGATCTAGAATACAGAGGTAAATTATAATGCTTGGCAAATGTATGCACGGAGGTCCAAGTAGCCGCCTCAATAATGTCCTTGGTTGCCACTCCTCGTAAGAAAGCTGTGGTAGTGGCTGTAGCCCTTGTAGAATGAGGCCTTATGTTCTGTGGAATTGGTTTTCCATGGTAGGAGTAACAGAATCGTATGCAATTTCCTATCCATTTGGAGATTGTCTGTTTGGAAATTGCTTTTCCTTCCCTTCCTGTTGCATAGGCTACAAAAAGCTGGTCAGTTTTTCTGTTACTTTTGGTTCTGTCCAGGTAGTAGCGTAGCTGTCTATGTACATCCAAGGTATGCAGCATTCTTTCCCTCTGTTTTGTGGATTGGGGAAGAAGGGAGGTAGGTGGATTGCCTGGTTTAAAGACACTCTGGATACCACCTTAGGCATAAATGTAGGATTAGTTCTCATGGACACCCTATCTTGATGGAAGATTAGGAAGGGTTGTACTGCCATTAAGGCCTGAAGTTCAGAAACCCTCCTTGCTGAGGTAATTGCCAGTAGGAAAGCAGTTTTCCATGACAGGTGCTGTAGATCTGCTGTTGCTGCTGGTTCAAACGGAGGGAGTGTCAACTTTTCTAGCACAAAGTTCAAGTCCCATGCTGTTAATGGTGGTTTCCTAGGAGGTTTTACATTCTTGATCCCTCTGAGGAACTGTCTGAGTAGAGGATGTGAAAAGACAGGTGGATCAAAGCTGTATTCTGCTGAAATAGCTGATGCATGTATCTTGATGGAGGAATAGGACAGGCCTGTATGTAGAAGCTCTGCCAAATACTCCAGAATGTTAGCAATATCTATATTCGACACATCTTTTCCTCTTTCAGTACTCCAAATGACAAACCTTTTCCATTTTCCTGCATAGTTCCTTCTTGTTGAAGGTCTGCGGGCTTCAAGGATAATGTCTTTAACCCTTTGGGAAAGATCTGGATTAGTTGCTGCTATGTGATGTTCCAGGCAGTCAGTTGCAAAGTTTTTAGGTTTGGATGCATGATGCTGTAGTTGTTCTGAGTTAACATCAAAGGCATCAGGGGTATTGACCACATTTTCTCCCGAGACATGCTCCTCAGCAATGGGTACCAGTGTTGTCTTGGCCAGTTCGGAGCTATCAGGATTATCCTTGGACGTTCCTCTTTGATTTTCAGTAATACCCTGTGTATCAAGGGAAGAGGTGGAAATGCATATGCTGTCAGACCTTTCCAGCTGAAGGAGAGCGAATCCACCTTCCATGCAAGTGGGTGGAATGTCCTTGTGCAGAATTTTTTGAGCTGGTGATTGAGAGGGGAAGCGAATAGATCTATTTGTGGCATTCCCCATTTCTTTGTGATGGTCTTGAAGATGTCCGGGTGTAGCATCCATTCGTGAGCATCCGAGGTGGTTCTGCTTAACATGTCTGCTAGGGTGTTCTCCTTTCCCGGTACAAATATTGCCTGTAACTGGATGTTGTAGCTGAGTGCCAGATTCCAAAGGTCCAAAGTCATTCTGCATAGGGGGTATGAATGAGTGCCTCCCTGTTTGTTGATGTACCACATGACTGTGGTGTTGTCTGTCCTTATCATCAAATGGCCTTCTTTGAGGAATGGTCTGAATTTTTGGATTGCCAGTTTTACTGCCAGCATTTCTTTTTGGTTTATGTGCAGGTGCAGCTGGTCCTGAGTCCACAATCCTTGTATGCATTTGTCCAGCATGTGCGCCCCATCCTAGGTCTGAGGCGCCTGTTGTGATGGTTTGGCTTGTTGAAAGTTGTGAAAGGGTAGGCCTGGGTTTGACTGGCATGCTTGAGCCCACCATAGGAACTCCTGTTTTAGGCATGGGATTAGTGGTATTTCTGCTTCTAGGCTGTGCCTGTGTTGGGACCATAAATTCTTTAGGTACCACTGTAGTTTTCTCATATGCAGTCTGGCATGTGGGACCAAGATTATGCATGATGCCATGAAGCCCAAGGCCTGCAGAACTTTTCTTGCTGTTAGTTTGTTCTGTTTTGTTAATGCCAAGAAGTAAAGAGGGAGTTCTTTTGTTTTCTGCAGTTAGGAATGCCATTTGTTTTACTGTGTCCAATTCCGCCAAGAATGTTCTTGTTTGGGATGGTATCAGCCTTGACTTTTGTAAATTGACTGTGTATCCCAGGGCTTGTAGCAAGTAAATGACCCTTTGTAAATCTGTTGTCAGCTTGCTTTTGTTGTCCGCTTGTAGCAGGCAGTCGTCCAGGTATGGATAAATTTGGATTCCCTGTAGTCTGCAGTGGGCGATTACTGATGCCAGGCATTTTGTGAATACTCTGGGCGCAGTAGATAAGCCAAAGGGCAATGCTGAGAATTGATAATGCTCTGATCCTGCAAGAAATCTGAGGTATCTTCTGCAATTTGGTCGAATGGGGACGTGCAGGTATGCCTCCTTGAGATCTAGAGTTACCAGCCAACACTCCTTGCCCAGCATGGGAAGAAGTTGCTGTAGGGTCAGCATTTTGAATTTTGAGACAATGATATATGTGTTTAAGATGGACAGGTCGAGAATAGGTCTCCAACTTTTTTCTTTTCTTGGTACTAGGAAGAGTCTGGAGTAGAATCCTTTGCCCTGTTCTGTTATTGGTACTCTTTCCACAGCTCTCATCTTTGTTAATTGCGTTATCTGCTGTAGAGCTTCTATTTTTTTGATTTGGAGGCAGGTTTGGCATTCCTCTTTTTACTGGTAAGGTGTGGAAGTGGAACCGGTAGCCTTGGTCTATGGTTTGCAAAATCCACTTGTCTTTTGTGATATAGTGCCAATTTTTCGAAAATAAGGCTAACTTTCCGCCTAATGGTGCTGCTATTTGCTCCCTGGTAGGCGGGGTTAGAGCCAAGTCACTGTGATTGTCCTGTTGCAGTGGTAGTGGTTGTGTCTGTGCCTCTGTTATTACCTTGCCACTGTCGTCCTCTGTAGGCACCTCCTCTGGATTGATTTCTGCCTCTGGAGCGTCTATTCCTGCCCCTTTGGGATCTTGTGGAGTCAGGAAAGGACCAGTTTTTGGCAGGCCAGTTCCTGCTAAACCTTGGGGGCTGAACCTGTAAGAAATCTTTAACTGTTTGTACAGATTTTGCCTTTTCTTCCATTTTCTTCATTACCTGCTGGGCAGGTGTACCAAATAAACTGGCCTTATCCATAGGAGCATCTAATAGCTTAGCTTTAACATGATCCGTAAGACCTGCTCTTTCAACCATGCATGTCTTCTTATCACTGTGCCAGTCATGGCTGATCTAAATGAAGCCTCCAGTGCATCATAGCCACATTTTAAGGAATGGTTACTAACCTGTTGTATGTTATTCACCATTTCTAATACATATTTCTTATCTATAGATTCATCAGAGGATAGTTTTTTAGTTAACTGATCAAGCATAAACTCTTGGTATTGGATCATGTGAAACTGACAGTTTAAAGCTCTAGCTGAGAGAGTAGCAGAGGTGTAAACTTTTTTACCCCATCTAAGGACCTGGATTCCCTTTCTGAAGGAATAGGGTTTTTTGCTGTGGTCGAGGCTACTGCCTTAGGCCCCTGGGAAATAGTTTCGGGGTCTGCCAGTGGGGCCTTGTATAGGTGGTGATGAGTGTCTGGTACCCTGTAAAATCTATCAGGTTTGGCAGGGGCTGGAGGTAAAGAATCAGGAGCAGTGCAGACATCATTAAATGCATCATCCACAACAGGCAAAACCGGAGGTATAGCTAAGGGCCTATGTTGTGGTAAGTGCAGAAAAGTCCTAAGCCTTTTTCTTGAATCTGAGAAATCTTGTCCCTGCCATTGAAATTGTTCTCTCATGGCATGTAAGGTTTCCCCAAAGGAAAATTCCTCTGGTGGAGAGGCAGCTGGAATGGATTCTTCAGCATCGGAGTCTTCATAAGTAGAAAAAGGATCCTCTGGCTGTTCTGTAATGTCGGAGTCATCTGCAGAATCATCAGAGGACACTGGCTCGGGGGGCTCTGTCCTAGGTCTCTTTTCTGGGGCTGAGAGGCCCTGTCTGGGTGAGATTGGGATCCCCTAATTAAGGATATTAAATCTTCTGCCAGAGTAAGCATTTGTGAACTGGAAGTGGGCCTGTGTGAGGGAGGTTTAACAGGCACTGACTTAGCAGATTTGGCTGCTTTAGCCCTGGCAAAGGCCTTGATAGACATGGCTGCAGGGGGTCTAGCAGCACCACGTGCTGGGGTAGAGACATCCAAAGGGATGGTGTCTGATAACTCACTAGAAACCACAGTTGTAGGCAAAATTTCTGAGGCCGATTCAGGTAAAGTAGCGGGAGCCTCAGTAGTAGTCATGGATTCGCTGAAGATTGACCAGTTTTCTCGGTTTCGCCGAAACCGAGACACTCCGCTTGCTTAACCGTGGTTTCTGCCGAAACCGCGGACCGCGAGTGTCGGTCTTTTTCCTTGCGTTTTTTAACAATTTGGGTAGTCGGAGGATCCGACGGCATAATGTACGCAAAGTCTGAGCCGAAAAACTGTTCAGCAAACTCCGACCGGCCTTAGCGCTCGCCGGTTGAAGGAAGCACAGGCCGAACAGGCTGCTACGTCGTGGTCTGGGCCTAAGCAAGGCAGACAGTAAGAGTGGAAATCTTTATGAGGTATTTGTTTCCCACAAGTTAAACAGTTATTGACTTTTTCTGACATTGGCTGAGGCAAGAAAGAGTCCCCAATGGGGTACTTAGCTTTTTAGAAGTCTTCGAAGTAGTATTCGGTAGTAGTAATCTCTGGATCTGACCGACCGGCACTTGCGAACAGCTTCTGCTTCGGGCGCCACGCGGCAAGAAAGACGGAGGAAAATGGCGTCGGCTGATGCCTTTATACCCGAAGACCAGCAGAGATGATGTCGGGTGAAGTGCGACATCAGCCGAAGCCGGACCCAGACTTTGGAATCCGGCCGACCGAAGGGCTGCCTGACGACAGGACAACCCATTTGTTATGACTGCAGATGCATCCATGAAGGACATCTTTTAGGCAGAGTGTGAAACAAAAAAGTGAATATGTGCATGTATCTTTATGTTTATGTCTGCATGTGTGTATGAATGCGTGTGTGAAAGCAGAGGAGACTGTGTGTGTGAGAGATCGAGAGTGGCAGCAGTCTTGTGTGAGTGAATGCATGTACGAAAGCAGAGGACACTGTGTGTGTGAGATCGAGAGAGAGTGAGAGCGGTCTTATGTGAGTGAATGCATGCATAAAGCAGAAGAGACTGTATGCATGTATGAGAGAGTGAACAGTGAGACTGATCGAGCCATTATTTTACACTCGCTAAGCAGCGCGTTTGCTTTTTTAAAACCAAGACCCTATCTGCTTCAGTTAGTGATAACTCAAATGAATGTAAAACATCCCATAGCACCTGTCTAAAAGAGTAGGGAAAGTTCCCCAATGCCCTGGCCAAATCTCCCATAGTAGTATAAAGATCACCTCAAGTCTCCCCTGAAAAGAAGCTAGTAGCCTAGTGGGACTCACCCAATTAACAAATCAATCAATCACCATCAAGCCCCCTTTCCTCATTTTCTACATAGGGTTGGCATGTTGTGTTAACTGTCGCCATCTCTCTCTATTCAATGCCACATTCCTGTCTTCTTCGACACACTGTCATAGATCTTCCCCACACAATCAATCCACCTCTTTGCTAGATATAATTTCCTCTTGCTTTCATGTCAGTCACAAATCTTCTTCACCAGATTGTCTTCTGCTTTTTTGCACATGTGCTTGAACAATCATAATCTGTTCCCTTTGATCTTTTTTGCAATTGGAGCTACTTTGGCTTTTGTTCTTATGTCATCATTTCTTTGTCCGTCCCACAGTGTGCATCCTACCACCTATCTCAAGCACTTCATTTCCATCACCTCTAGCTTCTTCATCTGCTCTGCCTTTACTGCTCACGTTTCTGTACCATAAATAGTATTGGTCACACCACTGTTTTGTGCACATTACTTTTCATATTCTTTGGCAGTCTTCTGTCATACACTACACCTGACACTATGCCAGATGGCTGCAGCCCCTCTGATTCTACCTTTGACCTCTTCATTCAGACTTCCCTTCTCCTTAACCACCTCTCCCAGACATTTGAAGCTGTTAACCTGTTCCACTATCTTCCCTTCTATCTCAACTGTCAGCTTCTTTTGATTTCCCCAATTTGCTGCTATTACCACTGTCTTATCTGCACTCAGGTTTATCCCATGTGTCTTCAGTTTTGCATTCCCTTATCCTTTGCTGAAGTTCTTGCTCACAGGCTGCCTGTAATGCTATATCATCTGCATACAGCAGCTGCTAGATCATCTGCATACAGCAGCTGTTATATCATCTGCATACAGCAGCTCTGTTGATCTGTCCCCCCTGACTTGCTTCCTAATGTGATCCATCACCAGCTGAACCCTGAGGCACACCCAATCCCAATGGGGAACGCCTCTGTGAGACAGAACACTGTTCATACTTGAGTCACTAGGTCCTTGTACAGCTTGCACTAATTCTACCAATGTTTTGGGGACTTTGAACCACTGCAGAACTGCCCAAATCATCTTTCTTAGGACCCTGTTATATGCTTTATTCAAGTCTAGGAAAGCCCAGTTGGACTCTTTCCTCATCTCTGGCTTCTTCTCAACTATCTGTCTCAATGCAAACATTGGGTCAGTTGTGCTACAGCCAGATCTGAATCCAAACTGCTAATCTCCCATCTTACTATCTACTACTCTGCATATCTGTTTATCAATCACCCTCTCCAGAACTTTCATGCAATGTGTCCAGAGTTTGATACCTCTGTACTGCCCACAGTTATGAGTGTTCCCTTTGTTCTTGTACACTGGCAACAGTATGCTTATTCTCCAGTTATCTGGGATATGCCTTCCTTTTCACACTGCTATGAGTACCCTCAGGAGTCATTTCTCCCCTATCTCAACCAGCATTTCTATCACATCTGCTGTGACCTCATCTGAGCCTTCTGCTTTCCCTGACTTCATTTTCCTTAGTGCTATTCTTACTTGTGTCTGGGGTAGTACAGATTCTGTGTGTGTTTTTTTTTTCATTCAGAAGCTGCTTGAAGTACTCTGTCCATCTGTTGTCCTTTGGGCTGGTGAGCAGGTTATTGTTGGCATCTCTTATTAAGGGTTTCTGACTATCTTCTTTAGCTTTCTGTCTTTGCCTTGAAACCTGATTTAGTTTCTTTGTGCCACCTACCGAGTCACTTTGCAGAAGATGGTAGCATGCTTCTACTAATGCCCTGTTCTTTGTTACTGCAACTCCTTTCTTAGCCTGTTAGCCAACCAGTATTCCTTCCTAGCCTGGTCCATCTTTTCTGTCTCTCACTTTTTTCCTGCTCTCCTTCTTTGTTTTGATGACTTCCTGGACTTTTGCATTTCACCACCAGCTTTCCTTATGTATCTTATTTTCATACCTGGCTTGGCCACATATCTGCTCTGTGGTCCTGACACATGCTGTTTTGAGACACTGCTATTCTTCTTCAGCTCCACCTATTTCATCTTCTTCTTGAGGTGCTAGAGCCCTGAGTAATTCCTTGAACTGTTGTGTTTTCTCAACAGTCAACTTCCAACTTCCAGGACTTCAGCCTGGTCTTTGTTGACCTTAGAGCATTCTCTGACCACTGTTTGCAGCTGATTGTAGCAACCAGTGGTTTATGCTGTGGACCAGGTATTTCACTGGGGATGACCTTGCAATCACTGACTCTATGCCAGTGCTCTTTCCTTACTAGGAGTCTACCTGAGTTACATGTTGCACACTCTGGTATGTAATCTTGCGACTGTGTCTTTCTGAACCATGTGTTGGCTACTATCAAACCATTTCTCTGACAAAAGTCTAGAATGGTCTCTCCTTCTATATTCCTGTTGCCCCATCCATGTTAACTCAGGCAGTCCTGATATCCTGTTCTGTCTGTCCAGATGTGTGCAATCAGGTCATCCATCATCAACACCAATTCCTGTTTGCTGTTTTACCTGTCTAAATGTAAATAAATAAATAAAAATGCTAAAAGCCACAAAAATGTGAAAAATAAATTATTCAAACTTAATGAAAACTGCATACTGAAAACACAAAACCTGAACGGAAATAAATTGACATCTTAGCTCACAGATACAATTTTTAACTATTTTTTTTGCTAAATGAAAATATTAATGCAAAGCATTCACTTAAACCTTTAGATAACATGCATGCCCAGTCTTTCAAACAGTGGGAAAGAAATGAGGGAGGGAGGGTCTGCCTTTTCTTTTGCATTCTTCCTACCTCATCGATGACAGCAGACTCCAATTAAAAGATACACCTGATCCATAGCAAACTACAGCCAGATCTTCTATGCAAGCTAGACAATAGATTTAAGCTCTATAACACAACTTTTATTGTTTATGCAGAATCCAAATAGAATTGGTACTTACCTGTTGTTAAAATGTATGCTTTTTTATTAACTACACACAAATTTTTACGGTGAATTCTGAATAAATGACTGAGTGTCAGAAATGACAGTAAGGAACAGTGATTTATATGAATGAAGGAAAGCTCCTGTAGTAAGAAGTACAAGGAAGGAAGAAAGTTAGGTAAGCAAGTTTGCCAAGCAGATGATATTAAAGGCGAGACACAGATAGTTGTAAGTACAAAATAAGTTCCTTCAGTTACCAGGAAAGAGAGAATGAGACTCAAAATAGCATTTTAAGTGAAGAATAAGTATGGAGTGAATCTTAGTGCAGGGTGAGATTCAGGGTGACAATGTAGTACCAAGGAGCAAAGGTACAGTGACAGGTTAATATCAAACAAAAGTAATGTACAGTTAGTCACTCAGGCGTATGTAAAAGAAATAAAAGTATGCTGCAGAACTCATCACTAGGGTAACCTAGGATAATTACAAGTACTGGAAAAATAAGCTGCAGTCATTCCCCAGGACAGAACAGAGACTAATACAGTAACACTAGGTTTACCTAGGATAATTACAAGTACTGTAAAGATAAGCTGCAGTTATACAGGGGTACTTACACATAGTCATTCCCCAGGACAGAACAGAGACTAATATTGTAAAGGGATTACTTAACGGTTTAACCACTTACCTTTCCCAATTTAATCACTCGCTTAACTGCCTCCGAAATCATGTGAGAGTGGTGTTCCAAGCTAAAATAAGACATTCAGAGATTTCAGATAGTTAGTGTTACGTAATTGCACTCCCAGACACAAATGCCACCATCCAACCTCTAAATCCACAACTATTAGATGCACACTATTTACTGGTTCGGGTTTATGAGCTAAAAGTAATGGACAAAGCAGTAACCATTCTCAGATTCAGTCTAACAAATACAACCAACTGACCACCTGCAAGTGATCTACAGCAGGACAGCAGTTAAACAAGTACATTAGAAATCAATACACAAATAAATAAGCAACATTTTATCAAACAGGTAGTCGGTTATCATGAAGATAGCAAGCTGGGAGAAAAAAAAGATTAATGTAATGTATGAGTCCACAGAATATAAAAGGGAGCTGATACTAGGTATCTTGTTGAGACTAATCAACATCACAACTAATAAGAAATGTACTGATATGTGAGAGCTTAATCCACAGATGTTTGAAACTCCTGAAAAGGTTCTTGGACATTGGTCTCCCCTGCAGTTACTGTTACGAACCTAGAATAAATCAGCAGCCATATTCATGACAGTCACACTCCTTCCCTTGGCCTGCCCTAACCATCAGGACCTAGGCTAAGAGGCATACTCACTAACAAAGTCTATCTCTTCCACCAAATAATACAGAAGACCCTTGAAAGTGAAGCAAAAAAAATCAATAAAATTTACTTCATCTTAAATCTTTTCATTCATTTATCCTTCATTACCTGCTTTATCCTGTTCAAGATTATGTGAAACCACAGCCTGTATCAATACTTATTGGGAGAAATGAAGATAACTAATTATGTTAGAGATGTTAGTTCATTACAGCAAGTTTTGCACACATATGTGCAAGCAACACACACACACATACATGTACGTACACATAAATACACTCAATTGGTCACATGCTGCATGCATACCTATGGGCAACAGAAAACTGTCAACTCAACTAACTGTATGTCTTTGGGATGTAGAAGAGAACAGGAACACTTAGAGAAAATCATGCAAACAGAGAAGAGACAGAAATTACATACAAAAATACCTTTCTTGCAAACCAAATTAAAGAAGCAAGAGCTGTGAATCAGCAAAACTAACTACTGTATCACTGTGCTGTCGTCCAGTGTAAATCATCTTCCTAAAACTGTTTTCTAATTATGTATGTATGCATAAAGGTAAAACTGCAGATGCACTTAAAAGAAGACGGCAAACAGGTTAAACGAGACCAACTTCAAAGTTTTTCTTGAAGGTATACCATTTGGTAAATACTCATGTACTAACTTATTTCAACATAATTCAAAAAGTGAAACTTATCTCTGGAACAGAAGCCCAAGCAGTTTAAGCAGTTTCTAGTGCTTAAACCTGAATGCTGCACAGTACAGTCATGCCAGACAAGGTTCTGCTCTCAGAAGACACGGACACAAAAGCTACCCAGAAAAATTTTCTGAGGTAGGTAGATTCCTATACCGGCTATAGTCAGAGTCCTATGCCTTCCATTTTTTTCAGTAGAAACTCACCTGGGATTATATAATGAAATATCAAGCAGTGGAAAACTGGGTCTCAAAATATTAAAAGTCAAACCAAATAATAATGCAAAGTTAGTGTTGTAAGTTAATATTTATTTATTTACTTAACATTTGTTTACCAGGAAAGTCTGACTGGGACAGAGACCATTTTCAATGGAGGCCCTGTGGAGAAACACTCCAGACGCATGTCTTTGGAATGTGGGAGGAAACCGGAGCACCCAGACTCCACAGAGAAGGCACCCCAGTTAACAATGGAAATGGAGAACTTCTTGCTGTGAGGTGACAAAGGCTAACTGCTGCACTACTGCTCCACCCAAAATATGCTACATGCTCCCCATCACGGAATTGAACCCCAGTCTCCTGCATGGCAGGCGTTGATACTCACCCACTATACTAATGAGGAAGACAGTCAAAATTAATGGATCAGTGCATTAACGCATGATACTACAGACTCAGATGTTGCTCAAAATATATTAAAAATATTCTTTGAGACTGCAGTCCCCCAAAGTGGTGGCTCTACCTCAGATTCATAATATCTGAAAACTTGTAGGAAAGGGAAAAACAAAAGAAAAACCCATCTTTTTCCCCTGCTCTGAACTGCCAGGCCTCAGAAACAGTTATGTGCCAGCATGTACAACAAGCAACGGCCAATATAATCAAGTGTCAAACATGTTAATACTTAAAAGATACACAACACTTCATTTGCTGACAAAACTTTACTTGACAAATCATGTACCCCTCATGTGAGCAGTTAGACCACTCACTAGAGAAATAGGTAGACCCTGAGCAAAGCCTTTTTAAGGTATAATGTATTTATATCCTGAGAAATTGCTGTCTGCAGGGCCAAGGGTGACCTTGTCTGAAAGTTACGCCACTGTTTTTTTAAATTGTCCACAACAGGAAAATTTGAAACAAAGGCAGCTGTTAGTTACAATTCAGTGATTTGACTGGGCATATCTATGTAGGAGGGCATAAACAGTGTGTGGTACATGCTTTGCTCAAATGCAAGATTAAGAAAGACTGAGAGCAATGTGTTTTCGAAAATGTTTCCAGTGTTTGCATCATTTTCTTTTTAACTCAATCTACGCATCACTTTCTAGAATGTTTTCTTACATGCATTAAACTAGGTCTCCTGTGGGTTTCACTGATGTGCAGAACAAGTCTTATGTCTTCATGGCAGCAGTGTTGAGTTTTTTTCTGCATAGCAGATTAGCTTTGTCCCTCCTACAGCAAAGTCTAGAATGTGCCTCCCCTTGAAATGTTCACCCTCTGATGGAGTCCCTGTCTCTGCCCGTCCAACCCACTTTTCTGTGGCACCTTGTATTTTCTTTGTTATGTTCTTGGATACTTATGTGTGTATTTCAGAAGTTAGTGGAATAGAAAATAAATGCAAAGCTGAATGGCACTAGAAAATGGGTAGTGGTAATAGCAACTGATTGGCTACTATCATTTTAGCACTTCCTTTATGACACTGTTTATTGCTAGCTCAAGGCTTTTACTTTGTCTAATAGGTACAGTGTAGTGTGTATATGTGCAAAGTACACAAATATACACAGTTATATGTAGATTTGTCATTTGTATTTGATATTTATTTAACAGGGTAGTGCACTAATATCAATGGACCATTTGCAAGCATAGCCCGGGTGAATAGGATCACATAAGAAATTAACAAACCATATTTACATACACAAAGATATGCTAAAAACAAATATACATATTTACAAATGCAAAAATATGGTACAACAGTTAGTTCAAGAAGCTGTTAATCTCAAAACATGGATGGAAAAATGGAATTATGCTTAGCAGAGATTTATGGATAAGATGTAGCCGTAATGACTGAGACAGCTTATGCTACAGGAAAAGCAGCAGTGATTATACAGAGAGGTATGAAGACATTAGAAGAGGCAAGTGAGAATAGTTGCAAGAAAGGATACCATGGGGAGAAGACAGAGAAAAGGTGTGAGAGGAATCCAGAGAGAAGAGGTGTAAAAAGAAGTGGTGTGAGGGAGATGCAAAGAGAAGAGAGAAGTACAACAAAAGTACAGTTTTGTACCTACCATAAATGTAGATGTTCGAGGATCCCCATTGCTGCAGTCCTTACTATTGGGTGTAGTCCGCTGTCCAGTCGGCCCGAATACCAGAGTATATGGCTGACGTCGGTCAGGGCGCATTAGACTGACGTCAGTACGTCAGGGTACTAATGCGCATGACCGACGTCATATCCTCAGTCTTTTCTTGCCCCAGATGTCAGAAGACCCTAAAAAGACAAGGCCCAAAATACCTGCACCAAAAATATGTACAATATATACAAGAATATATACAAAAATATCAGCATGTAACCTCACCTACACAACCACCCGTAAACACAGAGGGAAGGAGGGAGGGTAATTGGACTGCAGCAATGGGGATCCTCGAACATCTACATTTATGGTAGGTACAAAACTGTACTATGTTCTTCGCTCCCCATTGCTGCAGTCCTTACTATTGGGTAGAATCCCAAAGCAGAGGTAAGGGAGGCTGGCAAATCATAAAGAAGCAGGAGCTGACAACATGCCTTGCAAAACAGCTGTGGCAAAACCAGCCCTAGACTTAGAGTAGATAGGAAGGTGATAATGCTTAGAGAAAGTATGCACTGAACTCCAAGTAGCTGCTTCCAAAATATCCTTAGTTGCCACCCCTTAGAAATGCTGTTGAAGTGGCAGTAGCCCTAGTGGAATGAGGCCTAATCCCAGCTGGAATCTCCTTGCCATGATGGGAATAACAAAATGCAATGCAAAAGCCAATCCACCTAGAAATAGTTTGTTTTGACACAGGCTTGCCCTGCGAACTCAAAGCAAAAGAAACAAACAACTGCTGAGACTGCCTAAAATCCTTAGTCCTGCTTAAATAATAACGCAATTGCCTGTGTACATCTAAAGTGTGCAAAATCTTTTCCCCTTTATTTTGGGGGTCTGCATAAAAGTAGGCAAATGAATAGTTTGGTTTAAAGCCACACTAGAAACCACCTTAGGCATAAAGGAAGGATTAGTACGTAATGATACCCTATCCTTATGGAAAATCAAAAGGGCTCTACTGCCATAAGGGCCTGCAACTCAGACACCCTTCTTGCAGAAGTAATAGCCAACAGAAAAGCAGTCTTCCATGACAAGTATTTCAATTCAGCAGTAGCCGCAGGCTCAAAAGGTTGTAGAGTAAGTTTTTCCAACACAAAATTGAGATCCCAAGCAGGAGTAGGAGCTCTACGTGGGGTCTTATATTCTTTGCCCCTCTAAGAAACTGCTTGAACAAAGGATGCGAAAACAAAGGTGGGTCACAATCATAGTGAGCTGAAATTGCTGCAGCATGAATCTTAATGGAGGAGAAGGACAAACCTTTGTCCAATAACTCAGTAAGATATTGAAGAGCCACACTCAAATTAGGCTCAGAAATCTCCAAATTCTTTGCTGTACTCCAAAATAAAAATCTCTTCCATTTTTCTCGTACACTTTCCTTGTACTAGGTCTTCTAGCTTCCATAATCACATTTAAAACTTGTTGAGGAAGTTGAGACCTGCTGTGTTTCAACACAGAATATGCCAGGCTGTTAGATGAAGAGAGTGAAGCTTGACATTGAGCAGATGACCGTCCTTCTGAGATAACAGATGAGGAATCAGAGGTAAAGGCCATGGAGGCTTCTTTACCAGACTCCGTAGTAGTGGGTACCAGTGTTGCCGAGGCCAATCTGGAGCTATCAAAATCATCCTTGGCCTGTCTTGTCTGACCTTTAATAGTACCTTTGGAAGAAGAGGCAGAGGTGGAAAGGCATACACATGAAGGTTTTTCCAACTGAAAGACAGAGCATCCACTTTCCAAGCTGTGTGATGAAACCCCTTTGTGCAATACTTTGGCAGCTGGTGGTTTAGTGGAGAAGCGAACAGATCTATGTCTGGAGTTCCCCATGACACTGTCAATTTCTGAAATACATGAAGATCCAGTTTCCACTCGTGGGGATCCATGATTTGCCTGCTTAACACATCTGCTAAGGAGTTCTGTGCTCCTGGCAGAAACCTTGCCTGAAGAGTTAGTTGCAAGCTTAGCGCAGTCTCCCATAAAATCATTGCTTGCCTGCATAGAGGATAAGAATGTGTTCCCCCTTGCTTGTTGATGTACCACATGACAGTTGTGTTGTCTGTTAGAATCAACACCTGCCCTGGAAGAAGTAACTCCTTGAAAGCCATTAATGCAAACTGGACTGCTAACATCTCCTTCATGTTGATATGTAGATGCTGTAGTCTGGCAGGCCACTTGTCTTGTATCCACTTTCCATTTAGATGAGCTCCCAAGCAATGTCCGAGGCATCTGTCGTTAAAATCTGACTGGCCTCTGGCCGGGTCACAGAGAGTCCCTTGTTTAGGTGACATTCCTGAGCCCACCACAAAAATTCTTTTTGAAGGCAAGGTATTATTTGAATGACAGTGTCCAAATCCTGGCAGTGCTGTGTCCATACATTTTGAGATACCATTGTAGCTTCCTCATATGCAGTTTGGCATTGGGAAGCACCAGAATACAAGATGCCATGAACCCTAATGCTTGAAGGACTGTCCTTGCAGTCAGCACGGACTGATGAGATAGTTGATGGAAGTAAAGTGATAGACTCTTTTGCTTGTCCGGGGTTAAAAAGGCCATCTGGGCTGCTGTATTCAGTCTCACACCCAGAAAGCACATGTCTTGAGAGGGTACTAGACTGGACTTTATTTCGTTCACAGAATACCCTAGGCATCTTAGCACTGCTATAACATATTCCAGATGCTGTAGAAGGTCTTCCTTTTCTTGAGCCAGAATCAGGCAGTCGTCCAAGTAAGGATAGATTTGAATTCCTTGTAGCCTGAAGTAAGCTATCACTGGAGCCAGAACCTTTGTGAATACTCTGGGCGCAGTAGATAAGCCAAAGGGCAATGCAGAGAACTGATAATGAGAATTTCCAGCTCGAAACCGCAGATACTTCCTGCAACTTAGCCTTATAGGCACATGAAGGTAAGCTTCCTTGAGATCTAAAGTTACCATCCAGTGATCTTTGCCCAGCAGAGGTAAAAGCTGTTGTAATGTCAACATCTTGAACTTGGGAATGTCCAGATAAGTGTTGAGGATAGATAAATCCAAAATTGGTCTCCACGTGTTCCCCTTCTTTGGTACTAGGAACAGGCGAGAATAAAATCCTAGGCCCCTTTCTGATACAGGGACTGGCTGAATGGCCCCCATCTGGAGTAACTGAGAAACTTGCTTGTGAGCCTCTTTTCTTTGTGGAGGAGGAACGTCTGGCATGCCTTTGAAAGGGGCATTGTGTGGAAATAAAACCTGTAACCGTGGTGAATGATATCCAACACCCATCTGTCTTGAGTAATTAAATCCCAATTTTCTTTGAAAAGAGACAGTCTTCCTCCCAAAGGAGCTGCCAGACGAGAATCTACTGGCAGCTGAAAAGGCAGGTCATTGGGTCTGTTTACGAAAGGACTGATCCCTACCCTCACCAGAAGTCTGAGCAGGTGAACTCCCTGTTCTAGGCCTAAAAGAACCTTGAGCCCTGCCCCTACCACGTCTAGACCTACCCCTAGACTGGGAATCATAAGCAGGATATGTCCACCCCTTAGCAGGCCAATTTCTACTAAACTTCGGTGGCTGCACCTGCAAAAATCTTTAACAGTTTGCATAGACTTAGCTTTGTCCTCCATTTTCTTTAAAACTGCTTCCACAGGCGAACCAAACAACACATCAGACTGTAAAGGAGCATCCAAAATCCTTGTCTTAACATGCTCAGCTAAATTCTGATCCCTCAACCAGGCATGCCTGCGAAGAACAGAACTAGTGGCAGCCACCCTCGAGGAGGCCTGTACAGCATCAAAACCACATTGCAAAGAATGCTTACCCACTTGTTCAGACACATGAACCAAATCCAGCAACTCTTTACACTCAATACCTTCCGCCAAAGCATCCACCTTAGATTTCAATTGTGAAAGGAGATAATTCTGATATTTTAGCATGTGAAACTGACAATTCAACGCTCTCATGGCTAGAGTGGAAGAAGTATACACTTTCTTTCCCCACCTATCCAAAGCCCTTGCCTCTTTATCAGTGGGAACAGGATTTTAACCACAGAGGCCTTAACACCTTTAGGCCCCTGAGAAACAGTTTCTGGATCCGCCCTAGGACTCTTAAACAAATACTTATGAGCTTCGGGCACCCTATAATACCTATCAGGTTTAACAGGAGCAGGAGGCAAAGAGTCAGGGTTCAGGGAAGCCTCTGCAGAAACATCCTCCACCACATTCAACACAGGAGGTATAGCTAAGGGCCTATGCTGGGGTAAAAACAAGAATTCCCTAAGCCTTTTCCTGGAATCAGAGTAATCCTGGCCTTCCCATTTAAAGTGCTCCCTCATGGAATGCAGAGTCTCTGAAAATGAGAAATCCTCAGGAGGAGAAGCTGTAGGAGTGGAATCATCCACATCAGAATCAGAATAAGGAGGATACTCCTGCAAATCTTCCGCAGAAGACTCAGAAGCCTCTGAACACTGTTCAAAACTATCAAACTCCGGTTCCACCCTAGGCCTCTTATCAGGAGGGGGCATAGAACCTCTAATCATAGTAATCAAATCTTCTGCCATTTTAAGCATATGTTTCTTAGGTACAGAACCCGAAATGCTAGGAGAAGCCCCACTGAAGCTGAACTTGGCCTACCTCTCAAAGAAGTTTTGGCAACAGAAGGAGAGGCTCTAACTACCTTGGGAAGAGAAGGAAGAACAGTTACCTGAGAAGCCCCCTCAGCCTGGCCAACCTCCTGAGAAGGCACATCCTGTAACAGTAAAGTTTCTGCCTGAGACTCCATGGAAACTCCTGGCAAAACCTCTGGCTCCACAGAGCCTTCTAAAGAACCGACGTCCGGGACTGCCGGTTCATCAACCCTAGGCTTCGCTGTTTTGTCCTTGCGCTTCTTGACGAAGCGCGCCGGAGCATCCGACGGCATTTTATAATTGCAACGCTTCCCAAACACTAACCTGGCACAGTCTAACCTCCTCTTAATAGTGCGTTTGTTAAACCTAGCACAAGAGCGGCAACCAACAACGCCGTGCTCAGGCCCTAAACAAGGTATACACAAGGTATGGTAATCCCTATGAGGTATCTGTTTCCCACAAGAAATACAGTTATTCACTTTTTCTGACATCCGGTTAAATACTGAGGCAAGAAAAAAACAAAATGTTCCCCAACGGGGTACTTAGCCAACTCTGCTTCGGTCTGAAACTCCGGTTTCGGAAATATTTCAGAACGCCAACCTGCACTCGCAAAACTGCTTCTGCATCGGACCATGCGGCAAAAAAGACTGAGGATATGATGTCGGTCATGCGCATTAGTACCCTGACGTACTGACGTCAGTCTAATGCGCCCTGACCGACGTCAGCCATATACTCTGGTATTCGGGCCGACTGGACAGCGGACTACACCCAATAGTAAGGACTGCAGCAATGGGGAACGAAGAACATCGAGAGGCAGCAAGTACAGAGGATGATAAGACAAGGAAGGATGAAAAAGGGATAAACGAGTATGTGAGAGAGCCACAGGGTTCATAATAATGTAAGTAAAGGGGATGACAAGATAAGATAAGGAAGGATGAAACAGGGATAAAGGGGTGTGTGAGAGCCACAGGGTTCATAATAATGTAAGTAAAGGGGATGACAGGA
This sequence comes from Protopterus annectens, assembly GCF_019279795.1. NCBI lineage: Eukaryota > Metazoa > Chordata > Ceratodontiformes > Protopteridae > Protopterus > Protopterus annectens. The sequence goes on along the minus strand of NC_056730.1, from coordinate 524,349,044 downwards.
TAAGATAAAGAAGGATGAAACAGGAATAAAGGGGTGTGTGAGAGCCACAGGGTTCATAATAATGTAAGTAAAGGGGATGACAAGATAAGATAAGGAAGGATGAAATAGGGATAAAGGGGTGTGTGAGAGAGCCACAGGGTTCATACTAATGTGACCTAAGTGAGTGCAGCTACACTTTGCTTGGGTGAAGAGGTGTTCCTTAAACTGTTGTCTGAAGTCAGAGTACTTTTGGACAACTCGGATTGAGAAAGGAATTGAGAACCATAGTTTAGGTGCCAAGATGGAAATATGTGGGGGTTTTGCTGAAAAGTTTATGGGTGAGAGGGGATGATGTTTCAGGAGAAAGGGCTTTGTAAGTTAGTGATCCTAGTAGGAGGTTGGCTCTCAAATGTACTGGGAGCCATTTAGCTTTGGTGAGAGTTAGGCAGTAGAGTTCATTATTGGTGGAGTTAGTAATGAACCAGCAGATTTTATTGGAGATGGTTAGTAAGGTGGTGGCATTTTTCTTTGAGGCTGCAGCTATTATGGGTAGTCCATATTCAAGTTGATATAAGAGTATGCCTTTGTACTGACTGGACAAGAAATTTCATGCTAGCTAAAAAAGCCACCAATATGCAGATGTACCTAGTGGAAACTCTACTAGACGTAGTGTTATCAAACAACTTTCTGGTTTTTAAAGACCAGTTTTTTCTCCAAAATATAGGAATTGCCATGGGGTCACCCTGTGGGTGTAGTTTTGCTAATAGCGTTATGGCGTTTTGGGAACGTAACTGGCTGTTCAATAGTGAACTGTACCAACAACATATCACTTGGTATACTAGATACCAAGATGACGTGTTTTATCTGGAAGGGCCCGCAAAATCTTATCCCTGAGTTTATTGACAATATTTCTGGAATGACTGACTTTCTAGAATTTACGTATTCCATAGGAGTTGACGAAATGAACTTTTTGGATGTTAAAATCTGTAAGGACAAAACTAATAATAAATTTATGTCTTTAATTTACAGAAAGCCAACCCATTCAAATAGTTATCTCCATTTTTCTAGTTGTCACCCCTTCCATCAAAAAAGGAGTGTAGTGAAGGGGCAATTTGTCAGGGCTGCCAGAATGATACTGATTTCATTGAGGAATGTGACAATATCAGTAGAATGTTTCTGAGTAGAGGGTATCCTGACAGTCTTATTGTGGGGACGTTGCAGGAAGTTCAGGGCAAAAGGACCACTGGGCATTTTATGCCTTTGTTGGGTGGAGGTTTGGATGGGTGGAGCTAATAATGACATCATGAATACGGATTCCCCTGTTCACCCTAGAATTAACTTTTTGTTCACATATAGTGTGGACTTTAAATTTATAAGGGAAGTAGTGGCTAAGAATTGGAGCATTATACTAGAAGATAGAGCTCTAGTTAAGGTTTTGGGTACATTTCCAAAATACACATATCGAAGGGGTATTAACCTCAAAAACCTTGTTGAAATGGTCGTAGATAAACCAAAAGATAAAATAAAGGGTATGCGAAAATGTATGTGCCCACAATGTAAATTTATTCACAATGATAAGAAAGTGTACATTAACAGGAAAAATTATTTTATCAAGGGTAATTACAACTGTGATACACAGGGAGTAATATATGTAGCTTTATGTGAGAAATGTCCTTCCTTCTATATAGGCAAAACAGAGAGAAAAATAAAGAAAAGAATTTATGAACACCTGTATGCCATAGGTTGGAAGGACCTCACAAATGCACTTGCTAGGCACATTTTAGATTTCCCTGATCATTGTTTTGCATTTTGTGTGTTGTACCAGGTTAGAAATGATATAAGAGGAGGACCCTGGCAGTTGTATCTGGAAGAGCAAGATTTATTCTGGCAAATTAGAACATGTGCTCATCTCCCCCCAGGGTTAAATGATTTTGCATCCATAAAGTGTGTGCTTAAACTTAAAGCTCTTCTTAGGTAAATGCTATTTGGCAATTTGTATAGCATTTTATAGCAACTTTAATGTGAGACAGCTTCTCTTTGAATAATATAGTTAATTATTTTAGTATCCTTAAGCATTCAGTTTTTTATGCTATTGAGTGTTTTTTTAATGTAGCTTGTAACTTTGTTGTATTATATACACTTTATATTTGTTTTTTTGTATGAATAGGTACTTCTTGAGTAAACATTTGTTTGACACTGACTAAAAAGATTAAGAAAGGAAGGTTTTATAATATGATGATTATAGGTGTAACCATTTTAAATTGATTCATGACAGTGATTGGTTTATTAACGTTTAATGAATGTGAACTACTTTTTTATATAAAAATAGAGCTGTGTGGAGTGACTTTTGTCTGATGAAGGCTGGGCATTTGCTTAGCTGAAAGCGCTTACCTTGAATAAAACAGTCCGTGCCGTTTTTATCCAGCTTGGTTCTGCTTTCCAGTTTTGTTTTGGTTATGCCTTTGTCAATGGCAGCTTTAGCTTGCTCGGACAGAAGAGGCAATAGCTTGTTTTCCCTGAACAGTAGTGTGTTCATCTTTATGTGGAGGTAAATGTCTAAAATGATAAAGATGATTTAGATTCTGAAATGAAAGTTTTGTATAAGGGTGGCTGGCTGGGAAAGGATTAGGAATTCAGAAACTTTTTTGCATTCTGTGTGTGTGTACTTGTAAAGGGATCATCCACTACTGCCTGAATCCTGACAGATATGTTTTTTTTGCATACAAACCACTCTTACTTGGTGAGACATTCCGGTTAATAGACTGCCTGTTGTCATGTGTATCAGTATGAACATGCTGTGTCAGGGTCTTTTGCTAGCATTTGTGAGTACTGCAAAAATTGAAGAGTCAGCTAACAAAGTGATGGCCACCAACCCAATGATATTTACCCAACAGCTAAAGACATCAACAGAGAGGTTGCCATACCTGAATAGATAGATGCAACACTTGAGATAGAGACACAGACACAGTAAACAGAAGTAGCACAATTGCTGATGTTGTCAGTGGCCCAGCTGGATCAAAGGTGTAATTTCAAAAAAATCCACTAATAGCATGCAACTTTAAAAGGCGATGAGTAAATTATAACTTAAAATTTGCAAATTTTTGTTACAACACTTACAGCTTTGTTCTACATAGGAAATGAATTAAATGAAAGTGTAATATGACAGTACAATGCTACTGCTGACGGCAACTGACCAAGAGACTTTAGTAATCAAAGACGAAGCTTAAAGAACAGAAACATTTCCTTGCTTGGTTTTACTCTGTGTTTGAGTTTTTTTAATGCACTAATTTGTCAAATTTTCTGTAGGTGTGTGTATAATATTTTATGCATTTTTAATTGTGTAGAGGACAAATCCTGCTTTTTCAAGGAAAGCATCAGGACTAATCTACCTACATCATTTTAAGTGAATAACAAGTGTTGCACAATACACGTTCAAGTGATTAGATAGTCAGAATTGTGGTTCTGCAAGTTTTGCAGGGATAACAGGCTATTTTGAGAAAACCATTTAGTTAGATATTACACTGGAGAAAACAATCCAACACATTTTTAACTAAATGAAAATCATTATTTAATACTGAAAGGAAAAAAAGCACCCACCCACTCTCTTTTTGCCTTGGACATATCAATACCGATTCCAAGGACACTGCTACAGCTCTGAGAATTGGCAAATCCCCAAATGCAGAGTTGTCTGAAGAACCTAATATTCTGCCATTTCTGTGCCACTGTACAATCAATTGTCAGCCATCATGAAAAAAGACTGGATATTATTGTGAAACAGGCAGTCTTTATGAGGTCTTTCATTTTCATAACTAGATAAATGTGCTAAATCAGTTTACTCTTTGAAGACATAACCAGAATTGATATTGATAATGCATTGCGAAAAATAAAGGACATCAAGAAGGTTCCCCTACTCGTCAAACAGCAATGTAATCTTTGATACCCTCCAAAACAGGCAAAATGGCTTAAAATACATACACAGAAAATACTGAAAGGATACACATTTGCAATAGCAGGGATAAGAGGATAGGAGCTCTGGTCCTATAACAAGATTGTTTGAGATGAACAGGGGTGCTGCCCTTTGAGACCAGCTTATTTAAAAATGTGAACAAATGTTCTTTCAAAGGTATTAACTGTCATTGTCTGTACTTTTGATTTAGCCTATACACAAGTCCAAGGCAACAACACTCACTGGAGTTGTTGAAGTAACATTGACAGTTCCATTTGTCAGATTTCCTGCCAAGATGCAACACGAGTTACAAAATGACCCCTCAGCACCAACCTGTTGGCAAACAGGTTAAATAGATCCATTCAACTTTGGTATTTTCATTATACATATTTTAGGTCTCTAAGTTCACCATCAATTTAGCCATTCAAACAAAAAAGGTTGTATGAAGTGGAAAAAGCTGTTTAAACATGATATTCAGGTTAAGCCTTGGGCCTTTGCAGATAAAGCAACAACTGAAAAAAAAATCTATCACCGATGAAAATATGCCATCTTCCTCTTTTCAATGTAGTCAAACATACGTCACTGTGTCACAGCCAGAGCTTAATCCCTCTGCCTCATAGAACTAGGCTAGCAAATACCAGTATGATCATCTAGGGGTGTTGGTTTGTTCCTGCAGAAGGGTCATTTGGAGGAAAGTCCAGAACTGCATGCTTACACACACACACACGTCTAGCCAGGGACTGCATTTACTATAGCGGCGTACTGTGTGCGTGTGCTAAACTGTACATTAATTTGCACTGTGGCTTTGCATACAGTACATTAATTCATTCATTTATTGATTGTATTTTGGGGATACAAAAGCCAGTGCATTTCTTTGTGCCGGTCCCAAGCTCGGATAAATGGGGAGGGTTGCGTCAGGAAGGGTATCTGGCGTAAAATTTTGCCAAATCATACATGCAGACAACAGTAAAGATATACATACCGGATCGGTCGAGGCCTGGGTTAACAATGACCGCCACCAGTACTGTTGGCCAACAGGGTGCTGGCGGAAATTGGGCTACTGTTGGCCGAAGGAGGAGAAGAGGGGGAAGGCATGCCTGAAGGCAGGTAAAGGCTAGGACTGTGATAGTGAGGGTCGGAACTTTGAATGTTGGCAGTATGACTGGTATAGGGAAAGAGCTAGCTGATATGATGGACCGAAGGAAGGTTGGTATATTGTGTGTGCAAGAGACCCGATGGAAGGGGAGCAAGGCTAGGTGTATCGGAGGCGGTTTCAAATTGTTTTATCATGGTGTGGATGGGAGGAGAAATGGCGTAGGCATTATCCTGAAGGAACAGTATGCTAAGAGTGTTTTGGAGGTGAAAAGAGTGTCGGATAGAGTGATGTTTATGAAGCTGGAAATTGATGGTGTAATGATGAATGTTGTTAGTGCATATGCTCCACAAGTTGGGTGCGTGATGAATGAAAAAGAAAAATTTTGGAGTGAGTTGGATGAAGTGGTGGATGACTGTACCCAAGGGTAAGAGACTGGTGATTGGAGCAGATTTCAATGGGCATGTTGGTGAAGGGAACAGAGGGGATGAGGAAGTGATGGGTAGGTATGGTGTTAAGCAAAGGAATGCAAAAGGTCAGATGGTAGTGGATTTTGCAAAAAGGATGGACATGGCTGTGATGAATATGTATTTTAACATGAGGGAGGAGCATAGGGTGACATACAAGAGTGAAGGAAGATGCACACAGGTGGATTATATCTTATGTAGAAGGGCCAGTCTGAAGGAGATTGGAGACTGTAAAGTGGTGGCAAGGGAAAGTGTAGTTAGGCAGCATAGGATGGTGGTTTGTAGAATGACATTGGTGATCAAGAAGAGGAGGATGAGTGTGAGGGCAGCACCAAGGATCAAATGGTGGAAATTGAAAAAGGGTAATTGTGAGGTGATGTTCAGGGAAGAGTTAAGACAGGCACTGGGTGGCAGTGAAGCGTTACCGAATAGCTCGGTAACTACAGCAGAGTTAGTAAGAGAGATGGCTAGAAAGGTGCTTGGTGTGACATCTGGAAAGAGGAAGAAGGACAAGGAAACCTGGTGGTGGAATGAAGAAGTACAGGAGAGTATACAATGAAAGAAGTTGGCGAAGAAGTGAGATTGTCAAAGAGATGAAGAAAGTAGACAAGAGTATAAGGAGATGAGGTGCATGGCAAAGAGAGAGGTGGCGAAGGCTAAGGATAAGGTGTATGAAGAGTTGTATAAAAGGTTGGACACTAAGGAGGGAAAAAAGGACCTGTACCGATTGGCTAGACAGAGGGACCGAGCCAGTAAAGATGTGCAGCAGGTAAGGGTGATAAAGGATAATGAGGGAAACGTACTCTCAAGCGAGGAGAGTGTGTTGAGCAGATGGAAAGAGTATTTTGAGGGGTTGATGAATGAAGAGAATGAGAGGGAGAGAAGGTTGGATGTTGTGCGGATAGTAAATCATGAAGTGCAGTGGATTAGCAAGGAGGAAGTAAGGATAGCTATGAAGAGGATGAAGAACGGAAAGGCTGTTGGTCCAGATGAAATACCTGTGGAAGCATGGAGGTGTTTAGGTGAAATGGCAGTGGAGTTTTTAACTAGATTGTTTAATGAAATCTTGGAAAGTGAGAGGATGCCTGAGGAATGGAGAAAAAGTGTTTTGGTACCGATTTTTAAGAATAAGGGTGATGTACAGAGCTGTAGTAACTACAGAGGAATTAAACTGATCAGTCACAGCATGACGTTATGGGAAAGAGTAGTGTAAGCTAGGTTAAAAAGGGAGGTGATGGATTAGTGATCAGCAGTATGGTTTCATGCCAGGAAAGAGCACTACAGATGCGATGTTTGCTCTGAGAGTCTTGATGGAGAAGTACAGAGAATGTCAGGAGGAGTTGCATTGTGTCTTTGTGGATTTAGAGAAAGCATATGACAGGGTGCCTAGAGAGGAGTTGTGGTATTGTATGAGGAAGTCGGGAGAGTCAGAGAAGTATGTAAGAATGGTACAGGATATATACGAGGGTAGTGTGACAGCGGTGAGGTCTGCGGTGGGAGTGATGGATGCGTTTAAGGTGGAGGTGGGATTACATCAAGGATCAGCTCTGAGCCCTTTCTTATTTGCAGTGGTGATGGACAGGTTGACAGACGAGATCAGACATGAGTCCCCGTGGACTATGATGTTTGCAGATGACATTTTGATCTGTAGTGAGAGTAGGGAACAGATGGAGGAGACCCTGGAGAGGTGAGAAGAGGAATGAAGGTCAGCAGGACTAAGACAGAATATATGTGTGTGAATGAGAGGGAGGATGGAGAAATGGTGAGGATGCGGGAGTAGAGGTGGCGAAGGTGGATGAGTTTAAGTACTTGGGATCAACAGTTCAGAGTAATGGTGATTGTGGAAGAGAGGTGAAGAAGAGAGTACAGGCAGGATGGAGTGGGTGGAGAAGAGTGTCAGGAGTGATTTGTGACAGACGAGTACCAGTAAGAGTGAAAGGGAAGGTATACAAGAGGGTAGTGAGACCAGCTATGTTATATGGGTTGGAGACAGTGGCATTGACAAAAAGGCAGGAGTCAGAGCTTGATATGGCAGAGTTGAAGATGTTAAGATCTGCAATGGGTGTGACGAGGACGGACAGGATTAGGAATAAGTATATTAGAGGATCAGCCCAGGTTGGAAGGTTTGGAGACAAAGCCAGAGAGGCAAGATTACGTTGGTTTGGACATGTGCTGAGGAGGGATGCAGAGTATACTGGGGAAAAAGATGCGAAGGATGAAGCTGCCAGGTAACAGGAAAAGAGGGAGTTCTAATATAAGGTTTATGGATGTGGTGAGAGAGGACATGCAGGTGGTTGGTGTGATAGACCAAGATGCAGAGGACAGGAAGAAATGGAAACAGTTGATCTGCTGTGGCGACCCCTAATGGGAGCAGCCGAAAGAAGAAGAATTTTGTTACTGGGAAAGTCCAGCTGAACACAAGTCTCACTTTCAGCAAAGGCCCATGGAGAAAAGCTCCACATTAAATACATTTTTACATAAAGAAACTGTAATAATCAAAACATTTTCTGGAAGTTACTTTAGAGGTAATAATGACACGTAACAGTAAAGACACTGCACTAGCCATCCAACAGAGTAGGGTACTAGGAGCCTAAGAAAGTCTCCTAACCCTCACAGGATGACAAGAATGATGGCCATGAGCCTCAGAGTCTCACCTCTACCCCCTGGACAACAGAAGATTCTAGATGTTTGGAGGAATGCAAAGGGATACTTGGGGGGGTTATGGTCACATAGGACAGGGGTATAAATAATACTTACAAAAAGAATTAAGGCCAAGTAGAGTACTGTCCTTTCGCTCTCTCTGTAAACATAGTGTTTAAGGAACAAATGCACTGTATTTTATGTTCAATTGTTAACTTGGGGGCCTTAATGGGCAAAACCAATTTACAATTCAGGCCTGCATAGAAAAGTGGAAAGACACACAACATTTACTAACAAGAAGGACTTAAACTGGAAAAGAGCAATGCTGTAGCTTGATTTAGAAGGAGAAGGGCACAGAAGAAAAGTCAGACGGTACAAAACATGGAGTGGTTGGACAGACTTATTGGTTTTCAAACGTAGAGATATACTATCTTAACCCAGCACCCTGTGCCAGTCCCATGAACTAGCAATCCTCTCCCTCAGCTCTTCAAGTGGCGACCAAAAAAAAAAAAAAAAAAAGAAATGGCTTCCTGCAGACAGTACCCAAAAGCCCCCATCACCCTCATCAGCACAGAATAAGTGGACTGTTTGGCTACACAGCTAGTGGGGTTTGATTTGGCCTGAATTTGTCCATAACAGATTGAAAAAGGAAAAATAAATGTTGGGTTCTCACAATTATAACATTATTTCTGAAGGAAGTTAATGACTGCTGATTTTAAGGGGAAGCTTAGTTTCCATAATATTTAAATGTGGTGTGTAATATATCTGTCATGTTTTACTATATTGCTGATATTTATTTTCAGCATTAAGTTTAGCAATCTGGTGTAAGCTCCTTAAATGGTGTGTAGCAGGCACAGGCCTTTAAACAGAACTGGATAAGATATTGGCTTATGGATCAGTGAGGGGTCACCTCTTATTAACCTAGAAGGGACAGAATACAACAACAATTTCTGAATAGTTCAGGTTTTCAATCCAATTATTATTATTTCTTTTTTTTTTTTGTTAGCAAAGAATCATGATGCTTTTTGAAGGTTACAAAGCATACCACTGTACTCAGTAATGGGTCAGATCAGTAAGGGTTTAAAGTGATAAACTTATGGGCTACAGATGTATGTTTTGATTTTTCTGACTATAACTTGACCACTTATTTTATAAATATTGTAAACCACATCAGGTTTGCATTTTTTATAGATCATCTTAGAGAACTTTGATATCTTTTATTGAAGTAACTATGCTATCTAATTTGTAATCAATAAGCTATTTGGGTATATATAGCCTATTTCCAGCTTTTATATCAGAAAAAAATACTCCATAAAGAAGTGACTCCATTACACAGTCCTGTAAAACACCACTGGTAACCCCTGTTGGGATACAGAGGTAATCACTTACCATAATTTGTAGCCTGTTGCTCAACCAGTGTTTTACCCATTTAAATGCTTTTAATTTGTCAAGTATTCCTTTGTGTGGAATAGTGTCAAAGGCCTTTTTAAGGTCAAAACAAGCGGCAAGCATAATCTTTCCTTCACCAACTGCTGTTCTTATATCTTCAAAGAATGACAGACAATTCAGAATGCAAGCTTTCCCCTTAACAAACCTATACTGCTCTACATCTAATACACACAGCTCCCATGCGACTCTGGATAAGCTCCATTACAATTCTCTCCATGATTTTACACATAATAATGGTCAGTCTGATAGCTATTAAATTGTTTGGATTTGATGTGACCCATCCTATTTTCACTTAAAATGGTACCACAACAACGCATAATAATCATAAGAGTGACGGCCCCATGCCACAATTTTGTTTTGCATAAATGGCAGGAGTTTAGAAAGGCTGGTGATTTTCTGTAGGAAACCACCAGATATACTGTCTGGCTACATGTAACTTGAATTTTTAATTTTACCTAAGGCAGGAGTTATTATGTCCGTATTTGTATATGGGATGTCTCCCCTGTCTCAGTAGCACTCTGATATACTTATTAATGTAAAGTTGTCACAAAATTGCTTCTGCTTGAACATTCACTATTTCCTGTGGCTAACTGATCAGTTCCTTTTATACTAATAATATCTGGTAGCACAGAGGATTAAGGGTTTGAGTTGTGAACAAGTTGCTTCTTGTAGTTCAAGGTTTGATCCCCTTAGCCTCCATTTGCCTAATCTGTGTTTTTGAGCAAGGTATTTAACCAGACAGTACTCCCAGGCTGAGTCTGAAAAAGAACTATGTGCCTTCAACTTCTTCTGTACACTTTATGCACCTAGGGCCTTGACCACAAATTAATTTGGCTGCTCTTCAAGATAATAATTGCTGGTTGTCAAAACAACCCGTGCTGCACTCTGCATATTGACATTGTCTCCTACCTGTAATCTGTAAAGAGTACTGGTTTGTCTCTAGCAGTACTTCTTTTATTTAGACTAATTGAGTGCTGTCCTTTCTTGAACCCCGGTCTTGTCTGGGTTTAAAAGCATAGTAGACATTGGTAACCAAAACTGCAGTCTATGACCCGTGAGGAGTTCTGCCACTGACAGTGCAGTACTTTGTAGTGGAGTGTTTCTGTGTTTCAGCAAAACAGTACAACACTTACCATTAGATGTTTTGGCCTTCTTCATTAAGTTCATTCAATTGCCAGACCAATTCATTCAGAGCGGCCATTAGACAATGTATATCCTGGAATTAGGCAACATGCTGGAACTCTTATTTGTCAGAAAAAATATATATCTATACCTACATCTATATATATCTATATCTATCTAGCAATATACTGAACTAGCTTATTGAGAACCATTCCCTGGCATGTCAAAATCATTAATTCATTTCAGTGCAGTACTGATACATTGACTTGTATCACTTAGTTTAACAATTTCTGGAAACTTCAATCAACATACATCAGATAGGTACCACCTTGACGCTGGAAAATACCTACACCATCATCCTTGAATCGTGGTCATTCTGTAATTGAAAACAGTGTCATTGGTTATCTTGAATTATGTTGGTATGTGTTTAGCACATTACAACATTAATTGCTTAATATGAGTTGATGTACCTGGCCTAAGTAAAACATCCTGTGTGCTTCCTTTGTACTAACTACTCCCAGATGTGACTCACAGCTTCCACTCATCATTCTTTTCTTAGTTGACATACCACAATTAACTTATCTGCTTTGAACAACACGCCTGACGTACAGCTTGTTTTCTCTTTGAATGCATAATAAGGCCAGATTTACTTCAGTCTGTCATTTTCCTCCCGAGGCCAGCCTTTCATGGAAACTTTCTTTAACATCATCATCTCTGGATCTTCATTGCTCTTGTAAAATTTCGTGAGCTTTCTTTCTGTCATAAATAATTGAGGATTAACACAATTAACTTCCAACTCATCTCCCTGGAGGTCCTCATTTGGCTTCTAAAGATGTGAATGACTCATCATAAATGCTATGTGCATTTGATCCCCTTGGCTAATCTACAGGCTATAGCTCTGCGAATATAACAGCACTTTTTTGCAACCCTGGAGAAGTGGTGTGAAGTAACTTCTAAAAGTTAGCTGTAATTACCTATGCTGACTTTTTTCTTGAATCTCAGACAGAACGGTGAAAATTGTCGTAGCCATAAACAATTGCAAGCAGTCCCTTAGTGCATGTACATCTAGAGATGTCAATACATGCCTGGAAAATATATGAATCAAGTTTCCTTCTTATAAAATTGTATGTAACTAGACATCAGCTGATAACTTGTGTTATTCACATTGAAAATATTAACATAGGTGCTGTGGTGCCAAAGGGCTTAAACAATTTAAAATTTACTTTGTTCAATGTCCCAGTGCTACTCTGTCATTTTCTAACAGCTTTCTTAGGAATGAACTTCTAACAGGTTCTGTAACTTGCCCCAAAAATCCCAAAACTGCCTGTTTATCTTCTAGTTGCTGTAAGTGTAGAACTTAAAAAGTACAGTTTTGTACCTACCATAAATGTAGATGTTCGAGTGCTAATACAGCTGCAGTCATAACAGATGGGGTTCTCCTGCCGTCAGGCGGGTCCTCGGTCGGCCGAATTCCAAAGTCTAGGTCTGGCGTCGGTTTCGTCGCTTCTTCCCTGATGTCAGTGCGACAGGGGTATAAAGGAACCAGCCAACGCCATTTTCTTCAGTTTTTCTTGCCCCAGATGTCAGGTGCCCCCAGAAGGAAGGCAATACATAAATTTGTATAATAATGCAGTGCAATATAATCAAAATACAGTAGCTGCAAGCAAATACATCATAAATGAATACCCCAATCAGGTTGTATGAGGATGTGTTAGCCTATAGGCCTGTCCCAAGAGGGGAAGGCGGGAGGGAAACCTGGACTGCAGCTGTATTAGCACTCAAACATCTACATTTATGGTAGGTACAAAAGTGTACTATGTTCATCGTGCATACAGCTGCAGTCATAACAGATGGGTAGAATCCCAAAGCTAAGAAAGGGGTGGTAGGCACTAGGTGGAACTAGGAAGAGCCAAAATGCCCTGCAAGACTGCAGTGGCAAAGCCTGCTCTAGATTTGGAGTATAATGGTAGGTTGTAGTGCTTGGAAAAGGTATGCACAGAACTCCAAGTGGCTGCTTCCAAAATATCCTTGGTAGGAACTCCTCTGAGAAAGGCTGCAGAGGTGGCTGTGGCCCTAGTGGAATGAGTTCTAATGCCTGTAGGTACAGTTTTGCCATGAAAGGAATAGCAAAAACGTATGCAGTGGGCTATCCATTTTGAGATTGTCTGTTTGGAAATTGGCTTTCCTTGAGCTCCTACCGCATAGGCCACAAAGAGCTGTTCTGATTTTCTGAAAGGCTTTGTTCTGTCCAAATAATAACGCAGTTGTCTGTGGATGTCCAAGGAATGTAGTAATCTCTCCCCTTTGTTTTGAGGATTAGGATAAAAGGTAGGTAAATGTATGGCCTGATTTAAAGCTACCCTGGATACCACTTTAGGCATAAAGGACGGGTTGGTTCGTAAGGAAACTCTGTCCCAATGGAAAATGATAAAAAGCTGGACAGCCATGAGAGCCTGTAGTTCTGAAACTCTACGAGCTGAGGTGATAGCCAGAAGGAAAGCTGTTTTCCAGGACAAATATTGCAAATCTGATGAGGCAGTTGGCTCAAAGGGAGGCAAGGTCAGTTTTTCCAGAATTAAATTAAGATCCCAAGCAGGTATTGGCTGTTTCCTTGGAGGTCTTAAATTCTTAGCCCCTCTGAGGAACTGTCTTAAGAGAGGGTGAGAGAATAAAGGTGGATCAGTGTTGTATTCTGCAGAAATGGCTGAGGCATGGATTTTGATGGAGGAGAAAGAAAGTCCACTGCTTAGCAGTTCAGCCAAATATTGTAGTATTTGAGGTAAATTCAGTTTTCCAGGATCCTGGCCCTTTTTCTCATTCCAGACACAAAAACGTTTCCATTTTGCGCAGTAAGCTTTTCTAGTTGATGGCCTTCTGGCCTCCAAAATGACATCCTGCACCTCCTTGGAGAGTAGGGCCTGTTGTGATGCTAAGGAATCTTCCATGCGGCTAGATTGAGTGTTTTTAGCTGGCTGTGAAGAGTTTTGAAGCTGTGCTGAGTCAGAAGAAGAGGCATTAGAGGCAGGGTCCATGGTGGGGGATGCGTCAGGCTCCTCAGGAGTGGGTACCAGTGTTGCCTTGGCCAATCCGGAGCAATGAGAATCATCTTTGGTCTGTCTGCTCTGGTCTTCAATAGAACTTTGGGCAGCAGAGGAAGAGGTGGGAAGGCATAAACTGTCATTGATGTCCAACTGAAAGAGAGAGCGTCCACTCTCCAGGCCTTTGGATGGAAGATCCTTGAGCAGTATTTTGTCAATTGATGACTTTTGTGGGAGGCAAAGAGATCTATGTCTGGCCTTCCCCATTCTTGGATTATTTCTGTAAAAACTTTTGGATGCAATTTCCATTCGTGTGGATCTGTCATATTCCTGCTTAGGTTGTCTGCCAGTGTGTTTTCCTTGCCTGGCAAGTACTGTGCTTGTAGTTCCATTTGTAATTCCATGGCCATGTTCCAAAGTGACATGGCCAGTCTGCATAGGGGGTAAGAATGTGTTCCTCCCTGTTTGTTTATGTACCACATAACTGTGGTGTTGTCCGTTCTTATCAATAGTTGACCTGGTTGTAAAAGGTCCTTGAAAGCTATAATAGCATTTATTACTGCTAGCATTTCTTTTTGATTGATGTGCAGGTGCTTTTCTTTTGGGGACCATTTGCCCTGAATGCACCGATCTGTCATGTGCGCCCCCCAGGCGTAGTCCGAGGCGTCTGTTGTGATGACTTGATTTGCTTGAGGCTTGCTGAATGGAAGACCTGTGTTTGACATGCTTGAGCCCACCACAGAAATTCCTTTTGCAGACATGGAATTAGTGGTATTATTGTTTCCAAACTGTGGCTGTGTTGAGACCATATGTCTTTCAGGTACCATTGTAGTTTCCTCATATGCAGCCTTGCACATGGGATTAGTAAGATGCAAGATGCCATGAATCCCAGAGCCTGCAGGATTTTCCTTGCAGTCAGCCTGGTGTAATTTGCTAGTGTTCTGAAGTATTGAATTAGTTGCCCCTGCTTCTCTGGCGTGAGGTAGGCCATCTGGGTGTTTGTGTCCAAATTGGCACCCAGGAAAATTATCTTCCGAGAGGGTATCAGCCTTGATTTCTTTTTGTTGACTGTGTATCCCAGAGAGTTCAATAACATTATTACATAAGCCAGATGTTTCAGAAGAATGTGCTTACTGTCCGCTTGGATCAGGCAGTCGTCCAAATAGGGGTATATTTGTATCCCTTGAAGTCTGCAGTAGGCAATTACTGATGCCAGGCATTTCGTGAATACTCTGGGTGCAGTAGATAAGCCAAAGGGCAATGCAGAGAATTGATAATGGGTTGAACCTGCAAGAAATCTGAGGTACCTTCTGCAATTTTGTCTGATTGGGACATGCAGGTATGCCTCCTTGAGGTCCAATGTTACCAGCCAAGACTCCTTGCCCAGCATGGGAAGAAGTTGCTGTAGAGTGAGCATCTTGAATTTTGGTGCAGTAGAAATGTGTTTAGGATGGATAGGTCCAAAATAGGTCTCCAATCTTTTCCCTTTCTTGGCACCAGAAATAGCCTGGAATAAAAACCTTGACCTTGTTCGGGCGTAGGTACCTCTTGAATAGCTTTCATGTTTATGAGCTCTGTAATTTGCCTTTGTGCCTCTGCCCTTTGATTGTATGGCAGGTTTGGCATGCCTCTCATTTTTGGAAGGGTGTGAAAATGGAATTTGTAGCCTCTGTTTATAATGTCCAGGATCCATTTGTCCTTTGTGACAATATGCCATTTTTTGAAAATAATGCCAGCTTTCCTCCTAAGGAGGCTGCCATTTGAGACCTGGTTGGCATGCAAAGGGGAAAGTCATTGGGTTTGCTTTCTGAAAGATTGCGAGTTGTCCTCACCACCTCTTTGTGTAGGAGCTTGCCATTGTCTGCCTCTAAACGATCCTTGGGATTGTCCTCTGCCCCTTGGGCGCCTGTATCTGCCTCTTTGGGGTCTGTCTGTGGCAGGAAAGGACCAGTTTTTGGTAGGCCAATTTCTACTAAAACGTGGGGGTTGAACCTGTAGAAATTCTTTCACAGTTTGCATTGATTTAGCCTTTTCCTCCATTTTCCTTAATACCTCCTCAGCATTAGCTCCAAATAGTACATCCTTTTGAAGAGGGGCGTCTAGTAACTTAGCTTTGACATGATCAGGCAAGGCTTGTTCCTTGAGCCAGGCATGCCTACGTATGACTGATCCTGTAACAGCAGCTCTACATGAGGCCTGTAGAGCATCAAAACCACATTGTAATAGGTTCATAGGTCCATACTAGGCTATCTGCCCGAGGGCATTTATAAGCCTAGCCCATAGTTTTGTGGCTTACGCCACCCCTTAAGTTTGGAGAAACTATGCCCATTATTTTGCTGTGCCTCTGTCGAGCAGTGACACTGAGGTAACCCCTGGGGTGTATCTGCGATCTCCCATCCATTGGTCAAGATTCCTCTTGAACAAGGCCAGCGAGGTGCTCTGCCTCACATAAACCGGGATTTTGTTCCACAGCATAGGGAGTCTTTGGGTGATGAATCTATCCCTCCAGCACGTCCTATTAATAACCGTGTCGAGGTTTAAGTCTCCCGCCCTTGTGGCTCTGAGGGATCTAGATTTTTGAGATGAAGCATGTTCATCAAATCTGGGTTTGACATGGCCTTGTATGTCAGGCATAGGTCACCTCTGAGCAAGCGGTAAGCAACTGAATATAACTGGAGTTCTTTCAGTCGGGCAGCATAAGACAGATTTTGAGACCCTTTATCCTTTTGGTGAGGAACTTTTGTGGCCTCTCCAGCTGCTGCAAGTGTCGGGTCAGATACATTCCGAATGGGGCATTGTACTCGATCATTGGTCTGATGAGTGATGAGTATAGGGAGACTATGACTTCTCTTGATCTAGATGTGAATCCCTTCATGATAAGGTGGGCAATGTAGAAGGTCTTCCTAACTACTTTAGCAATATGAGTGTCGAATGAAAGGCTACTGTCAACCTGGGTTCCCAGGCCCCTAATAACTTCTTCTGTGTTCAGGGGATTGCCACCTATATGGTAGCTAGGGGTAACCTTATTTTTCTCGAAGGGTATGACTATGCATTTCTTGGCATTTAACTTTAGGCCATGGCTCTGGCACCAGTTATCCATTTCTGTGAGACCCTTCTGAAGGATATCTGTGTTGGATGTGTTTTCAACTCTGGCCAGTTTGCAGTCATCTGCAAACTTTGTCAGCCATAACCCTCCTGTGTTTGCTTGTACTTCAGAAAAGTAGATGCCAAACAAGAGTGGGCCCAGGACTGAGCCCTGTGGGACACCACTTGTGACAGGCTTTGAGTCTGACATGGTGCCAGCAACTCTGACCCTGTGGGTTCTGTCACTCAGCCAGTTTGCAACCCATCCTGTAATGTATGGGTTTACATTTAAGTTGATGAGTTTTTCAATGATACCCGAGTGAGGTATTGTATCAAAAGCCTTCGCCAGGTCTAGGTAGGCTGTATGGACTGCCTTTCCCTCGTCAATGGCCTTGGTGACTGTTTCGAAAAAGTCAACCAAGTTTAAAAGGCATGATCTGCCTTTGACAAAGCTAAACTGGGTTGGATCCAAAGTCTGCAAGTTCCCTATGTCTTTATTTATGAGATCCATTATGATCCTCTCCACGGCTTTGCAGATAAGGCTTGTCAAGCTAATGGGACGGTAATTTCCAGGGTCGGTGGAGGCACCGCCTTTGTGGAGTGGGACCACAGTCGCTGTGCGCCACTCCCTGGAGTGATCCGGAGGTGAGACTAAGATTAAACAGCTGTCCTAACTGTGGGTTTAATTCCTCGTTGAGTTCATGGAGCATACAGCCGGGGACACCATCAGGTCCCATGGATGCTGTGTTCTTTGCCTTGGAGACAGCAGTTCTCGCCTGGGCGTTAGAGATGTTTGGGGGGCTACAATCATTTGGTGTAGATATCTCTCCTTTAGGGGGGGAGGGGGGGGAGAAGTTTGCACTGAACCTGTCAGACAGTATGTTGGCAATGTCTGTAGGATCAGTAATCTTCACATCATTTTGAACTAATTCTGAGCATATCTGGGAGTTTCCTCCTAGGTTTCTGACATAGCTAAAGAATGCCTTATGGTTGTCTTTAGAGTCCTTAGCTATTTTTTTCTCAAAATTAGCTTTGGATGATTTTATGAGAGCTCTTAGCTTTTTACTTATAGTGATCAGCGGTGTCTTACCTTTTAAGGATTTTGCTCTATCTTGTAGTAGCTTTCTCCTTTTGTTGTAGAGTTTGTTTATGGCTGGGGTCCACCAGACTGGACGCTTGCCTTTGGTACAAAGAGTCTTTGTTTTGCTTGGGATTGCCTGATCCATGCAGCCCTGCAGGTGCTGATAGAAGGCATTTGTAAGTGATTCAGCGGTTTGAGTAATGTTAACCGCCGGCTCAGGGGCCTTAAAGGAGACCACACTAGTCTTTAGAAGTGTGAAGTCGGCTTCGAGAAGTTCTTTACTGTGGTCTATTTCATTTCGGGTGGGGGCGGGATGAGGACCTCCAGCGAGATTAGTTTGTGATCAGATCTCACCAGTGAGGGGTATACTTCCGGCGTTGAACATTCTGCTCCCATGTTCGTGATGATGAGATCAAGTATGTTTTCTCCTCTTGTGGGGATGGTGACTAGTTGTTCCATGGCATTTGAGTTTATGAATTCCAGGAACTTTTGGGCTAGAGTGTTTGGGCTTGAGTAGTGTTCCCAGTCTATATTAGGGTAGTTGAAGTCACCTAGTATGATGGTGTTCGGAGATACATTTATCCCCTCCAGTGTTTTCAGGAAAGCCATATGAGGTTCCTGAGTTTGCGAGGGTGGCCTGTAACATGCTACAAATTGCAGAGCAATCTTGCCTATGGTTAATTGCACCTGGATGGTTTCCGATGCATCGTGCGATGCCACCAATCTTGAGGTGTGGGTGTCCTTGATGAATATGGATACCCCTCCTCCTTTCTTGGTATTGTCCGGGTTTTGGGGCCGGAACACATGATGTGAGGTAAAACCTGATAGTGCTGGGGTGCTCTCAGGAGCCTTGAACCAGGTTTCTGTCACAGCACAGACATCGATGTTCTCCATACTGAGAAGGGCCTCGAGTGCGTGCGTAAGGTATGCTTACCCACTTGTTCTGCACTATGCATCAAGTCCTGCAACTCCTTCAAGTCTGGTTGTTCAGGTTGTGACATTTTACTTTTCAATTGTGATATCAAAAACTGTTGGTATTTTAGCATATGAAACTGACAGTTTAAGGCCCTCATGGATAAGGTAGCCGAGGTATATACCTTTTTTCCCCACCTTTCTAAGAATCTGGAATCTCTCTTGGAAGGCAATGGATTTTTAGCAATGGAGGCCTTAACTCCCTTGGGGCCCTGTGAGATGGTTTCTGGGTCAGCAGCATGGCTTTTGTATAGAAATTGGTGTGAGTCAGGAACCCTGTAGTACCTGTCAGGCTTAACTGGAGCTGGAGGTAGAGAGTCCGGGTTAAGGCAGGCCTCCGAGTAAACATCATCTAGGATGTCCAAGACAGGAGGTATAGCCAGAGGCCTGTGCTGAGGTAGCAATAGGAATTCCCTGAGCCTTTTCTTGGAATCTGAATAATCTTGGCCTTCCCAGTGGAAGTGTTCCCTTAAGGTATGCAAAGTTTCCCCAAATGAGTAATCCTCAGGGGGGGATACAGAAGAGATGGACTCCTCCGCATCAGAGTCTTCAAAAGGGGAGTAAGAATGTTCCTGATCATCAGAGTGCTCTGAAATAATGGAGCCCTGATCAGAGGAGGGGGAATCTTCCTCCACTCTGGGCCTTTTGTCCGGTGGGGGCTGAGAACCTCTGATAAGAGTAATTAAATCCTCAGCCATTTTAAGCATCTGTTTCTTAGGCATGGGGCCTGGAGATGGGCCCTGTGTAGCTGGTCTCTTAGAGTGCATGGTTGCTTTAGACTTTTTGAAAGCCTTGATGGAGAAAGAAGAGGAAGGTCTGAAGACACCTCGAGTGGAGGTGGACCTGTCCACATTCTGAGTTTCAGCGCCAAGAGTGGCTTCGGTATCTGTAGTCGGGGTGTGGGCCGAGGAGCCTGCGACCTCGAGCACAGGAGACACCGTCAAAGAAGTGTCGTCGGTAGTCAGGGGCTACGTAGGCACCTCGCTGAGAACCGGACCACGTGTAGTCGGCTTTGGCGTGGTGTCAGTAGAGGCCGCGGACCTCGTGTGCAGGTCCTTGTCTTTGCGTTTTTTAGGCAAAACCGGAGTCGGAGTATCCGACGACATAGTATAGTTAAATGCTTTCCCAAAATAATGCTGGGCGAACTCCGCCCAATGCTTAATAGTGCGTTTGTTGAATGTAGCACAAAAGCGACAGACCGAGACGTCGTGGTCTGGGCCTAAACAAGGTATACAGAGGGAATGGAAATCCTTATGCGCTATTTGCTTCCCACAAGAAATACAATTATTAACTTTGTCTGACATCGGTCTGAGGCAAGAAAAGTTTCCCCAACGGGGTACTTAGGTTTTAAGAAGACTTCGGTTTCCAAATTTTCGTAATCTCAGGAGCTGGCCGACCAGCACTTGCGAACTGCTTCTGCTTCGGGCACCGCGCTGCAAGAAAGACTGAAGAAAATGGCGTCGGCTGGTTCCTTTATACCCCTGTCGCACTGACATCAGGGTAGAAGCAACGACAACCGACGCCGGACCTAGACTTTGGAATTCGGCCGACCGAGGACCCGCCTGACGGCAGGAGAACCCCATCTGTTACGACTGCAGCTGTATGCACGATGAACATCAGCTTTGACTTCCTAACCATTTGTTTTCAGACCTTCTAAAGTCAAAATGTGGCCTACTTACATTTACGTCTGCAGCGCTGACTTTACATTTGCTTCTGTTTAGCTTGAGGTTATATAGTCTTGGCTCTGTTCATTAGCTGAATCAGACTATGATCTTGCTTTTTTATAGTAGCACCACAGACCATAATATTAACAATAACTTTAACAACAGCTACTGCTGTGAAAAACCATTCTGTAGCAGGTAAAGTTGAAGAAAGATGGACCATCTATTAGGAGTACAAAGTGCACGCAACTGTCTTTGAGTAACCTAATTTGCCAAAACCCTTGATTAGCAATGTAGCACATGGAAGAACTATGCATTCAGCATGCCATTCACAGCAGTGAACAACTCCGCATTCAGCATGCCATTCACAGAAGAAATACGCATTCAGCATGCCATTCACACATTCACAGCAGCTTGTGTAGTACAAAGTGGATAATGCTGACTGCCAGTGTATTTATTCTGTCTTGTATAGCTATACATATATAAATCTGGTACAGTTTCTTCACAGTTCTGTCCTTTAACATTAACGGAATTTTCCTAGGATGATACTTCAGTGGAAATATGGTATATTGAGTTTGTGCATAAATCAAGCCTTGCAAGTATCCCAAATTAACAAGTAAAATTTCAAAACTGTTTAGTGCATCAACCACTGCCTTTCACAAATACATCATGAATTCTTCTTCACCACGCCAAACCTTTGACAAGTTGAACAACACAGCATTGAAGGAATTTCTGCATCTATTTGAAACTGTCTTATATATACTGTGTGTATGTGTGTGTGTGTATTTATATATATATATATATATATATATATATATATATATATATATATATATATATATACATGGCATGGGTCCACTTTGTAATCTTGTAATACTGAAATCTCGAAGTTCTGTATTTCGAGACCACAATGTAGAAAGCCTATAATCACGAAAGTGAACAATCCCGAGTCTGAAAATACTGAAAGGATGCTTTAAATACAAGATGTATCCTGTAGATGGCATACAGAGTACACCAAACTACAATGGCGTCCGTTAGTTACGCTGCACCTGGAATTATTGGTTCAGTGTATCAAACCACGGTCTCACAAAAAAGGGAAGAATGTGTTAATACTAGAGGATTACGTGTTTCACCTTGAACAGAAATCTCCAGATAAAAAGTAATGGTGCTGAAAGTGGAAGTCAACCATGAAATGCAAAGGTAGGCAAGTAACTGTAAGCATAGCAACCGGTGAACAGCTAACTAAAACCATAGGTCACAATCATAGTGGTGATCCAGTAGAAGATGAAAAATATGAGCTCTGCAGTGAATTAAAACATAGAGCCGTAGTGTCCACAGCTTATTAGTTGAAGACACATTAGCGTCTACATCTGTAGACATAGTCCCTGACCTGCCTAGTAGATGTGCCTTACTGCAACAAATTGGCAGAGTTAGAAAAAAACATAGATCAGTACTGTACAACCCTGAGTTAACCCTTCGTAATGTAAATGTGCGGGACTTCCCATTAAAAACCGGCACCTTTGTGCAGAAGAGAATTGTAGATACCACAGGTGACACTACAGTGCTTGCCTTTAGTACAATTAACAATCTCTTTGATCTTAGTCAAGCGATCATCTGGTTAAAAGATGATACCTTTTTCTATAAGGGGCTCATGTGTAGACAACTGTACAGTATCCACTGACTTGTACATTACGAGGAATATAGCAAGTCTGTTCCTTTACTGTACTGTCTTATGAGCAAGAAATCTCTGAAGTGTTACAATGCGCTGGGGGACTGTGTATTCCGTTTATTGGCAGACCAAGGATTTGAAACCAATTTACAGTATGTGATCCTGAAATAGCCGCGATGAAAAGTATACGGCTTTATCTAACTGGTGTGAAAAGTAAAGGGTGTTTGTTTAATTCTGGATGTAACATTTGGCGGAAAGTACAGCAACTAGGACTGGCTGTGTTGTACAACACCAATATGACATTCCAGCTAGCTATAAAATCAATGATGGCCCTAGCGTTCTTGCCTGAAGATGACGTGGTAGAGGCGTACAATACCTTAAAGGAAACATTTCCTGTAGAGGGTACTGAGGTTCTGAAATACTTTGCAAATTGGTATATCTTTGGAAAGCAAAGAAAGTTTGGTACCCGTTCAACCTCCTATAGCCAATTTCCACCTTTGTTTCCTGTTTCTTTTTAGAACATATGTGATTTGAATGCACTATTTTTTACAGAGGATGCAAAATTCGGTAGAGGCATGGCATCGCCGGCTGAAGTGTCTATTGGGTAGCAAGGCAACAGATTTGTCTGTTCTGATGAGTACATTAACAAGGGAACAAGACAGAGAGGATGATCTTAGGAACTGCATTGCCAGCGGATGTCCCCCTTCCCCTAAGAGGAGGCGTTTACTGCAGAGACATACACAGTTTCAGAGGGGACTCGCAAACAAGGAGAGGTACAGCACACGCGACTTCCTAAAAGCTATTGCAAGACTGGTGCAGATGTAATAACGGTGGGAAATGTCTGGAGTATCTACAAGAGTGCTACGAATGTGTGATTTCCTTCGCTACCAAGTGTGTAGAGTACAGTCTTCACAATCCGCATGGTGTTTTATGTCTTCAATATGGTGAAAGGGTACTACAGTTTACACTAATAAAGTTCTGTGCAGTATATTCGGGATTTTGAGATTTCAGTGTTGTCAGACTTGGGATAGTGCAGTTTCGTCATTATGGGCTTTCAACATTGTAGTCTCGAAATACTGAATTTCGGGATTTCAATATTTGGAGATTACAAAGTGGACTTACCAGGAAAGTCCGACTGGACACGTCCATTTTCAGCGGAGGCCCGGGGAGATAATATATGTAACATTTATACAGTATAGATATTAATACAGGATAATACATTTGTACAAGAAAACTGTGACTAATTATATGACTAAAAGTATAGAATATGTCATTTCACACCAAAAACAGTAAAGAAAACACACAGCAGAGTATTCACTATAGTAAAGGAATTAGATAGTAGTAGCTGTAGTATATGGAAAAGGAGTGAGTTAGGGGTTGAAACATTTGTAGAGCATTAACAAGTTTAAAATATTTGTAAGAGATGGTCAACAGTGGTAAGTTGACAGATTTAGTTAAGCCTAGTAGGTGAGAGTAAGGTTATGGGCATTAGTATCCTTAAGGGAGAACTGGTTTTAGTCTAGTCAGGGGTATTGCAGGGACATAACCACTTGTTTATTAAATGAGTCTTTAGTAAAGTTTTAAATTGAGAGAGGGTTGAGGCAGACACTATTTCATATGGTAGTAAATTCCAGACTTTGCTTATATAGTTTGTGAATAGTGATTCCCCTGCTAAATTTCTGGCTGACTTGATTTTAATAAGAGGTTTGTTGGTTGAACAAAAGTTCTGGAATTGGTGTACAGTGACAGAATATTTTGGAGCGAGGGTGTTTTTTCACTTTGGTAGAAAATCTTATGGGCCATGGTTAGTTGGTTATAGAGCAGAAAATTTGGGAGTTCTAGCCTAAGGGGGGTACAGTGGTGAGTTCTTGATGGGGAATTGGTAGTATACCTAGCAATTTTATTGTAGCAGGCTTCAAGCTTGACTAATTCTTATTTTCTAAGGTTAGTGAGTATGGGAAATGCATACAGTAGTGTAGATATCAAATGCGATTGTGCGATTTTGGCTTTAGTGTCATTTGTAAAGTATTGTTTGTTCCTATATAATGTTCCAAGTTTTTTTATGAACTTTTTTACTGTTTGACATATGTGTGTATCAAATCTCATATTGCAGTCAATTTCTACACCTAACAGATTGGTATGAGGTGAGGGGGAAATGCTTCTATTATCTAATGAAGTTATGTTAAAAGTACATAGGGATGCATATGATTTAGTGGGCTGAAATAACATACAAGTTTGTTATTTTTGGGATTAAGAATTAACTGAGAATTACTTAGCCAGATTTCAATTGCTAGGAAGGATAGTTGTGTTACTTTTTGAAATTCTTCTATGGTGGTAGCAGCACAGATGACTGTTGAGTCATCTGCATACTGAATGAGAGATGTTTGTGGGATTGAGGTGTGTAGGTTATTTGTGATGATTTTAGAACAGTAATGGTCCTAAAATTGAGCCCTGTGCAATGCCTATTGTTACGGAAAGGAGTGATGATATTGTTTGCTGCCAGCGTTCAGCTTGCAGATGCCCGATTAGGTAGCTCTGGAACCAGGCAAGGGTAGACTGGGACATGTTAAGGTCAGAGAGGACATTCAGGTGTTTGCTGTGCGAGACCATATCAAAGACTTTTGATAGGTCTAAGAATGACGAGGACACATAGTTGCCATTATTTTTATGGAGATTGATCATGTTTGTAAATGCCATTAATGTGGTAGTTGTACTATGAAACGGTTGAAAACCATGCTGGGTATTGGTTAGTAGTTTAACAGTGTGGAGCTAGTCTGTGATTTGTTTATGGACAATTCTTTCAAGAATTTTAGAGAGTGGAGATAGGATTGCTATTGGGCGAAAGTTTGAAAGGTCAGTAGAAAGGCCTCCTTTATGAAGAGGTATTATATGTGAGACTTTCCAGCTGTTGGGAACTTGGTGTTCACTTAAGGATCTGTTATTCCTTAATGGATACTGGCTAGGCAGTGGCATCAGGGGTTAATTTTAGGAAGCCTGCCGGTAAGTTGTCTACTGCTGGAGTGGTTGGCTTTAGTTTTTTTAGTAGTTTTTTGATGGTGTTCATTGATACTGCTTGCAGCGAGAATATGGTTCTATTATTGTCTGGTAGAGATGTAGTTGAGGTAGAAGAAGGGTTTTGTTTTTTAGACAATGTTAGTATAGTCTCAGTAAAGTATGTATTGAATTGAGTGGCAATATTGTCATTAGTACTGGTTGTAGTAGGAGGGGGTGTGGTAACTTTGCCTGGTTGGAGAATGTTGTTTATGGCTGTCCAGAATTTCTGTGGGTTATTACGGTGTATGATTTGGGCTTTGGAGTAATAATTTATTTTATCTTGTTTAATGTGTTTTTGATTTCTGAGTTCATGACAGGTTTGGAGTGCTGAGTGTGATTTGGTTGTGTGCCAGTGTTTCCAGGCTTTATCTCTTGTCCTTAATAGGGATTTAGTTTCTTTAGTTAACCATGGGACAAGGTTCAATTTGACTCTTATAATTCTGGTGGGGGCTTGGGCATCTTGGAGAGACAGGAAGGTGGTATTAAAATAGTGAACAGCTTTCGTCTAGTGGAAGTTGGGTGAGTGGTGTCCATTTACAGTGTTTAAGGTTATATATGAGGTTGTTGAGGTTGAGGTGCTTTTTGTTCCTTAATTGTTGGTAAATAATTTGTTTGGTTGGACTGATATTTTGTCTGAGTAAGTAGGTTGGATGATGGTCACTAAGGCTGTCTGATAGACAGCAGTAGTGAGACGAGTTGGTTGGTCTATTGGTCAGTATCCAGTCAAGTACTGATTGCCTGTTGGGTTGTTGTATGAGCTGGGTCAAGCCATGCAGGTTGATGTAATTTTTTTGGGTTAGGGAAATACAGTCTGCCCAGTCTATATTAAAGTCACCCATAATTATTGTTTCCTGAGGAATATTTTCTGATACCCAATTTAGTATGTGTTCAACTGTCTGTGTATTATCTCCAGGTGGGATATAGATGCCAATTATGCTTATATGTTTTTTTGGGATTAATGATCAGTCTTGTAAGTATCAACTCTGCATTGTCAAATGCCAGAGTTTTAATGTCCAATATATATATTGAAGTCACGTATAACATAATGGGAGTACTTACTGGCCTAAATAAGTATGTAATTTGTACATGGATGGATACATCCCACTTCAACACTTTGAAAGTTTGAGCAGATAATGCCCCATTGTCTAACTTAAAATTAAGCATTCTTAAAACTTATCTTGAGTTAGTGTGCCCATAAGATTCATTCTAGTCTACAGTATTTTCTGATTCATACTCCTAACACACTGTGCTCTTTCTCCACATATACATTACCAATATGCAAATACTTTCCTTGGCTCCATTACAGCACATTATTTTGCTTCAGTAGCAATAGATACAGTCAGAGATGTATATCCACGAACACCACTCTAACATACTAGCCATATTAGGAATATGGGAAAACAAAGTGACAGTTTTCCGTACACCACTGACTCAGGGCATCAGGCTTTTCAGAGCCTACGGCATAGTGCAAGAGCTGGTGGTGTGTACTGCTTGTTGCCACCAATGTCACAGACAAAGTAGTTGCATGTTTCATAGAGACAATGTCCTCAGTCCCATCTGGCTTATACACTTGTGCCTGACTGATGGGCACTTCAAACTACATGTGTGATTAACAGATCGTCTCCTACTTTCACAGAAGCAGTTGCTAATTTAATAACAAATGTCACCCACTGCATCAGACAGAAAATCTGCATCTTGCTTGGAGACTTCAGCTTCTACTGAGAACAGCACACCAGCAAATCTCTCAAGGAAGAATTCTTCACATTTTCTGTCACCCATGGTCTCTGCACACACCGGACCCAACAATTCATTACAGGTTAAACTACACATTTCTTGAATGGGTTATCACAAACTGTCCTCACTGTCTTACGCCCACCAGTAGGCACCCCTCCCCCATGCTCAGTGCTGTATAACCAGTGCCTTCTTAGCAAAGACCATCATAGGCGGAATATATATATATATATATATATATATATATATATATATATATATATATATATATATATATATAAATCCCCAGAAACTGTTGCCACTGCCTTTAATAACTTTTTCACTGAAACTATTCAGTCCTTAGCGAAACTTACTCCCACCCACTCTAACTCTACCACTAATACACCCACTTCTCATCCCCCCTTTAACTTGCAACCTGTCTCTACCACTTTTATCTGATCCCTTATCAAAAAACTAAAACCAACCACCCTTTCTGCTGACCTCCTTCCTGCAGAGTACTTACAAAAGCTGCCGACGCCATAGCATTCCCCATCTCTATCCTAATCAATAGAACACTAACTGATGGAACTATCCCCTCAATCTGGAAAATATCTCATGTTATCCCACTCCACAAAGGTGGAAGTTCAACAGAACTGTCCATCTACAGACCCACTGCCATTCTCTCACCACTAGCCAAATTAATGAAGAAGTGGGTTCATAAGCAGCTTATGAACTATCTCATTCAGAGCAGTCTGCTTGCCAACTCTCAGCATGGCTTTAGGCCACATCACAGCACCACCTCAGCCCTCCTTTCTTTTACAAATAAAATAGGAACAACGACAGGCTATCTTCAGCCTTATTTCTAGATCTGTTGAAGGCCTTTGATTTGGTCAACCACAAATTACTCATCCATTCCCTAAAATCCATCTCCCTAGATAGCCATGCTATTCAGTGGTTCCTAGCCTATCTGAATGGCAGACAACAGGCTGTATTATGGCAGGGCAAACTGTCATAATACAGCCTGTTGTCTGCCATTCAGATAGGATAGGCAGACAACAGGCTGTATTATGACAGTTTGTCCTGCCATATTACAGCCTGTTGTCTGCCATTCAGATAGGATATGAAACCACTGAATAGCAGATAACAGGCTGTATTATGGCAGGGCAAACTGTCCACCCTGCTACCTCTCACCCTTGGTGTCACTCAGGGCTCTATTCTAGGTCATTTACTCTTTTCTATCTTCATCAACAATCTGCATACTGCCATCCCTGATGCAACCTGCATTCAATATGCAGACGATTCTACCCTGATCTGTATGGCCTCCTCGCCTTTAGACCTGCAAAACTTAACATAAAACACATTTAATACAGTTGGAAACTGGCTCTCTAATCACTGTCTGTTGTTAAATCCCAACAAAACTAAACTGCTCCTCTTTACCCCCACCAGTAGATCCACCCCATTTTCCTTCTCCATAACATCCAACAACAGTACCTCTATCTCTCCAGATGACCATACTAAGCTTTTAGGAGTAATAGTGGACAATAATCTCAAATTTGATCTGGATATCAATAAAACTATAAAAAACATTAATAAGAAGCTTGGCTCATTATATAGAAGCAAACCTTTTCTAACTCCATTAGCTAGGACTGCAATCACCTGCTCACACCTACTCTCTACCCTTCTATATGCCTCTCCACACTCTCCGATTTGAGCAAAACTGAACTTAGTAAGCTCTCTCACTGTTACAACCATATTGCCAGATTTGCCATAGGCTCAACATATAGGACACATCACTGTCAAAACCTCAGTCTTCTCGGGTGGCTAGAACTACCTAGCCTACTGCTGTTTAATCAGCTTATAGTAGCAAACAAAATTCTGTACCACCCTGAAAATACTCCAGCACTCAAAAATATCATAAAGCCATACAGGAATTCAAGGCAACTACGTTCATCCAATAAACTGTCGGTCCAAACCCACAAAGCCATTAACTCAGCTGGCGACTCAGTTTGCCAACATCGTTGGTAAAACTTGGAATTCACTTCCATCTAACCTTACCCTCGAACCTTCTCTTCAAAAAAGGCCTCAAACAGTATTTTAAAGACTACTGGCTTTGTTCCTGTACTAACCCTGATTAATCACTACTTACTGAATGCCTTATTTAAATTAATATTGTACGCATCTTTTGCTCATAATAGCTTGCTGCAACTTGTTCTTTTTGTATACTATTACACACTGTGTATACTGTGAGTACCTACTAGAGGGCTTTGTAAATATGTTTGACTCATATCTGTTATGTTCTGTCTGTGTTATCTGGAGCTTTTCTCTCCCGGGCCTCCACTGAAAATGGACATATATCAAGTTGGACTATCCCGGTCAACAAATGTAAAATAAATAAAATATATATATATATATATATATATATATATATATATATATATATGTATATATACACACACACACACACACACACACACATATTTCGGATACATCATCATCAGCCCCCCTTTTCCCATTTTTCTATATGGGGTCGGGGTGTCGTGTTAACTGATGTCAGCTCTTTCGATTCAGTGCCACACTCCTGCCTTCTTCAACACTCATGCCTGACTGTCGCAGATCTTCTTTCACATAATCCATCCACCTCTTTGCTGGATGTCCTTGCTTCCTCTTACCTTCTTCCTGTCTGTCCCAAATCTTCATCACCAGATTAGAAATCTACACATGTGCCCAAACCATCGTAATCTGTTCTCTTTGATCTTTTCTGCACTTGGAGCTACTTTGGAGTCTGCTCTTATGTCCTCATTTCTTAGTCTGTCCCACAGTGTGCATCCTATCACCTTTCTCAGGCACTTAATTTCCATCACCTCTAGCTTCTTCAACTGCTCTGCCTTTACTGCCCAGGTTTCTGTACCATACAGTAGTACTGGTCACACCACTGTCTTGTGCACCTTACTTTTCAGCTTCTTTGGCATTCTTCTGTCCTATACTACACCTGATACTCTATGCCAGTTGGCTGCAGCCCCCCTGACTCTAGCTTTGACCTCTTCATTCAGACTACGCTTCTCCTCAACTACTCGTCCCAGATACTTGAAGCTGTTTACCTGTTCCACTATTTTCCCTTCTATCTCTATTCTCAGCTTCTTCTGATTTCCCCAATTTGCTGCCATTACCACCGTCTTATCTGTGCTTAGTTTCATGCCATGTGCCTTCAGATTTGCATTCCATTCTCCTATCTTTTGCTGAAGTTCTAGCTCAGAGTCTGCTGTATTGCCACATCGTCTGCATACAGTAGCTTTGTTGATCCATCCCCTCCAACCTGTTTGCTAATGTAGTACATCAGGAGCGCTACAGAATCCTGAAAGCCCAAAATCCTGAAGCCAAAATCTCGAAAGTTCAAAATACTGAAAACACACAGGATACCAACACTTACTACATTCCAGCACAGGTACATACAGAAACTTCAACTATATGCAGGGGGGCAAGCCCCCTGCACCCCCATGAGGGGGGCTGGGCCTCCCCTGCTATTTAAATATATCAACGCTGAGATTGCACTTCAGTAAGTGCAATCTCGGGGTTGATATATTTAAGTAGCAGGGGGTGTAGGGGGGGCTTTCTCCCCTGGTTATACTTGGAGAATAATAATATGGGTTTGTGTTTTATTTGTTTCTGTATGTACTTGTGCTGGAATATGGTAAGTGTTGGTATCCTGTGTGTTTTCAGTATTTTGAACTTTCTTTATTTTGGGCTTTTGTGATTCTGTAGCGCTCCCACTCCATCACCAGTATGAACAGCAGTGGGCTCAGAGCTGAACCCTGATGTACACCCACACCCACTGGGAACCCCTCTGTGATGCTGAACACTGTCCGTACTTGAGTCATTGGGTCCTTGTACATAGCATTCACTAATTCTACCAATGTTTCTGGGACTTCAAACCACCGCAGTAATGCCCAGATCAGCTTTCTTGGGACCTTGTCATATGCTTTTTCCAAGTCTAGGAAAGCCCAGTTGGACTCCCTCATCTCTAGCTTCTTCTCAAGTATCTGTTTCAATGCAAACATTGGGTCAGTTGTGCTGCATTCTGATCTAAATCCAAACTGCTCATCTCCCATCTTAAATTCTACTACTCTGCATATCCATTTATCAATCACCATCTCCAGAACTTTCATGCACTGTGATAGGAGATATGGCTAGTGATACAGTGATGACTAAACTGCTACTATATATATATATAGCATGTCACCACAGAGACAGACTGCAACTCATCCAAAAAAAGCCATCCCAGCATTTTAACTCTATTACAAAATAAATTCTTCCCTTGGTAAGTAATAAAACCAAATATAAATCTACACTGTAGTTACATACTGATATTAAACATGCCAGCAGATCGAAGAGAACTTTCAGGAAAGCTTTCAGAATTTTGAATTCAAATTGTACTGGTTGGCTTTTTGCTCTAGCAGAAACCTCTGCAATAAAATTATGTTAAAGGCCAAAACTGTTTACCTGAAAATATTACAAACCAGCCTGTTATGAAAGCCTAAGGATTTCCAGCATGAATTAAACAACCTCATGGGCAAACTGAGTTGAGAAAAAGTTTTAAAATTGAAGACAAGTTCTGTATAGTTTTTGTCCAAACCAGTGTCAGCAACTTATTTGCTGATTGCTTCAAACAGTAGTTTAACTTCCCTGCTTCTTCCTTATGTAAAACGCTTCATCCCGTAATTCCACTGTAAAACAGTAGAGAGCCATAATGTCTTATTACTTGTTTCCAATGCTTTGTTAGTCTGGCTCTTTAATCTTTCTCTTACTGTGACCTGTGGAAATATTCCAGAGTAATCCCCTCTCAAAACAAGGATCTCATCTGCTGCACAGTTCATATTGGTCTTTTCTATCGTCTGTCTGCCCTATCAAATGTCTTAGAGAGATTAGTTTGTTCAAAACTTTCTGTCCACCTAAACTGATATGGTTTTCCTAACCAAAAACAACTTGGCTTTAGGTCACTAACAGTATCTTACAGAATATGGATGACAGTAAATTAACTGGTATTACTTTATGAACCTAATAAAAGCATCTGACATGGTCTAGTGCATTAAACTATTAACTGCACTGTTCTGCTGTGGCTTTTCTCCTGCCTTCCGGCACAGGATGAAGAGCTACCTCTGAAACACAACCTGTTATGGGATAATATACAATTCTTTTTCCACATTCTTAGCAAGTACTCAGTAATAATTAACAAGGTTCTATACTGGGACCACTACTATTCACAATTTTTTACAAATATTTTCAGTTTCTCCCAGAATCCCTACCACTTTTTCACACTGACAGTACGGTCTTTGGATGAAGTGAAAGGTGTGATGTAAATATCAAAGATAACACTGCAACATTACCCTGACATAATCTACTGATGGTTTAATGTCCTCAGACTGTCTCTAAACTTGAAAAGAAAAAAAGGAATAAAAAAATATGTGCTCTATATTGTCCCTAGAATGTGACCGTTTCTTTACCACAAACAGAACTCCTCCTATCTGAAGTCACTTCAAGTACTACGAGTTCTGACTTAACCCTCTGATGATTTTTGGAATTTGCCATTATAATTCATCTAATAAACAGGAATTCTTCTAGGAACCTGCAACAGAATCTCACATTTCTTAACCCTTGAACCTAGGATTGCTATAACTAAAGACATCATGCTTCTCACCTTAGACTGTGGCCTGTACGTTTATTTTTCAATTTTAACAGTATGCATGTAATATTAAGTAAAATAACAAAACTCTAGATCCAGGTCCTTAGGATGGAACATCATTTCACAACCTTTAGTACAGCCAAGCTCTTATCTTTTCCTGAACAGCAGCTGTCTCCTCATCCTCCATGATCTTCAAAAGCAGCCCCCAGGGCCCATAGGAGAGAAATTCAATACAACTATCAACTATCCTTGCAGCCTTAAACCACATTGAGTGGCTCCCCCTCCCCATATATCACTGTTACTCCACTACTCATCTCTGAAAACCTGCAAGAAAACCTTTGTACTCTTGGATTGTTGAGTATTTACTAAATAAATCTTAATTTCACCCTTAGTGACTGATATCAACACACCTGCAGTACCATAAGGGCCTTTAAAAAACAAATCTATAATTTCATAGCATACATAACTGACAGCAGGTTAACAGGGTCTACCAGGCAAGCAGTCAAGTTCAGAGCTGTAGCCAGAAATATAGAGTTTGTATGCAAAACTTATGCTGTTGCCCTCACCACCCACAATGCTGCCCTATACACTTCAGGAAGGGACTTTTTGGGCCAGATTCCAAAAGACTTGCTCTCAGTGTAAGTGGTCACATATGTTACCAATTACCTCTTTCGGAATTTGGTCCCCGGTGTAAGCCTGTTTATAGATAAGTCTTGCACCGAAGTAAGTCACTTACAGTGAAATCAAGTCTTTCGGAATCAGGGCAGACTTACATTGAGTGCAACTCTTTTGGAATCTGGCTCTTTATTTTCAGTTGTTGCCACATGAAACCACAAAAATACTATTTTACATGTTCATTTTTCATAGGAAAGCATGTTTTGCATGGCAATATATAGCAGAAATAGTTTGGACAGTTATAAACAATTATGTACTGTTTGAACTATAAATTTTCTGAGAGATGCTCAGAAAAAAATATACTCACTTGAATGCAGTGAATACAGTCAGCATTCCTAGCTACACCCTTGGTCAAGTTGTCAGTTATGATCCTAGCCACTGCACACTGAGCATTTAGTATCTCCTATCTATAAGAGCCTAACTATATATATGCCAGAGCTGAATTTAAGGATCACCATCCTTTCATCAAGGTTGATTTTAAAGACAGCTCTGGTTCCATACTGTTTGAATGATAGTGGTAGCTTATTTCATAGGTAGCAAATGTGATGAGACCGATATGTCATGGCAACAGGTTATTAGGGCTGCAGTGTGAAGTTGCATTCTATTCACGGTAGACCTTACGCTAATACTCTTACATACTTATTTTGTGATAGAAGTAACTTTATTCTTCTTTGTATTTCACAGATATCCAAGTCTTGCCACTGTTCACATGCATAGCTGAGAATAACACTGATTAAATGTCTGTTCATTATTTTTTTTCAAACACCTTTATTGAACTATCACTTGTGACACAGGCAAACTTGTATACATATATATAAAAGTAATCAAACCATTTTAACAAGTTCACATTCACAAACATTATAATTCACATAACTGCTATATAATCCTATAACCCAAACAACATTACATGAATTATTCGATTCTTGCCCTCTCTTAAACCTCATGCCTTACCCAAAACATTTTTTCTGCATGTAATGTTCCTACAAGTTCCATTTTTCCATGTAATTTACTCATACCCTTGTCTAAAGATACCACTTAATGTTGCAATATTCACTACTTCAGGTATAGTTGGTTTACATTTTGATTTCCATAGTTACACTCATTTGTGCGCTCAATATCCCACACAGAGTACTCTGTAGGCAATTGTCAAAGTTGGCACTCATTACACTCCTAAAACATATGTTCCCAATTACCTCTTTCTTCCCCATCACATCTCCAACATTTGCCATCTACCTGAGGAAAAATTCTTTGGAGTCTGCTTGGGTTATAAAAGTATCTATGCAAATACTTTCATGCAAAAATCTTAAATATTCTAGATTTTGTTGCATATTTAGGAGATATACATATGTCCTCACACTGTTTCTTTGTGAATTGCATATCTGATCTCTCTTCCCAATCATTTCTGACCTCTTCTGATTGACTGCTATAGTTACTGTGCAGTATTTTATGCTAATTATCCATTTTTTAACAGCAGCTTCTCTTCTAGAGAATTAAAACTCAACCAGTGAAGGTCTTTTATTTAAGATTCCCTATCCCTTTGTCTGTACTCTGATATCAGCCCGATAGGGAAAGCAATCCTGATCCATTATAATACTGCGCATTGCTTTTATCATATCTATCTTTCTGAGTATTTTTGTTGATCTGTTCACTCCTCTATACTCTTCTAACAGTGACACTTATCTTAATTAATTTATAGTTTTCTCTACTCGATACTTCCATGATGGTATTCAATTTCTTCCCTTCCTTTCCCTTACTACCCTGTATTCTTGTGGTAGAATTTTGTGTGTTATTAATTTAGCTGCACAATAATATATCCTATTTACTTCTGTTATATCACATGGATCTCTATGGACAGTCCTAATTACTGTAATCATTTGTTTTATCATACTTCTTACTTTTTGGGTTTTATTGACCTTCTGCAATCTATTTCTTTCATTGATCTTAATATTTCTATCTCTATTAAATCAAGTGACTATTCTCTTAGCTCATTTTGTTCTAAACTGAGGGCACATTTTTTGTTCTCCATTTTCTGTGGGCATTCTATAGAAAGTTCTACAACATCTTCCTGTGGCACATTCTCTTCAATCTCATCCTGTGTCATCTGTTGCTCTGTCATATGGGAACTCACTTGCCTATCACTCCTCATCACTAACTGCGTCAGGGTTGCCAAAGTTTCCTGTTCCTTCCCTTGATGTCCAGCTTCAAGTGAACGTTTATACTAGTTTCCTGTGGAAGGCTCCAAATATCTTCCTATGGCAACTGACCAGTTGTTTCCCGTTCCACTGGTTTCTCCTTAATTTGGATGTCTATTACACTATCCTGCAGTGGTGCTTTCTGAGTTAGACTTTCTACACTGAATCTTTCACTTCACAGGTACTCCATAACCTCAGTTTCTATTTCTTTAACTTCTCCATTAATAATCTTCTTTTCTACATTTCCTCTGTCTTCTTATTTTTTTGTAGTGTAAAGTTTTCCATGTCCGGATTCCTTTGCCTGTATTTTTCTTCAAATATCTTTGTGCTGCTCTTTTTGTATTGATTAGTTTTGCTTTCTCCTTTGCGTAAATATTACACCAAATTATATCTTTTTCTTTCCCATGTCCATATTTCTTCTTCAGATGTCTCCTGATCTTCCCTTTTCTCCTTAATTTAGGGACGTGTTCCATCATGCTGTGATGTAACCCTTGTTAGTGTGCACAACAGAAAACAGCCAGCATCAACTGGAAAGGAAGTTTAATATATGAAACCACAGTCAACAAACCGGTTTCAGCCCAAAAGCCTTTCTCAGTGTATAACCCTAACTGTACTAAACTCAGTTTACATAGTATCATGAACCTCAATTAATCAATCAACAATAATGAAATTATAAGTGCTCATTTAAACCAGGTGGAAATAATCCACCCAGTCTCACAATCCATGATTTTTCTTTTCTATTTAGAATATTGTGCCAGCCTATCTTAAAACATCTATTGCCTATTATTCTGTCAATAATAATACATTTAAAACTGGCTGAATTGTGTGCAATTGTATGTTTATACAAGGCATTTGTCAAATATTTATTTCTATTATTTATTTCTAATGTTACTCAGGTGTTCAGAAATACGAAGTCTGAAATATCTGGAAATTTGGCCAATATAAAATGCCACACAAGTACATACTGCAAGGTAAATAACCCAGTCACTACTGCAATTAGAAAAAAATGTTAATAGAAAAAAATCCTTGAGGTATTCTTGCTAGTAAACTCCTTTGTCTGATAAATATATTTACAGAAAGAGCAATGCCCACAAGAATAACACCCAACTACCCTAGTCCCATCCAATGTAACTTGTGATAAACTTTCTGATGGTATGTTGAAGTAACTACCCAAAGTTTTTCCTTTTCGAAATGAAAATGAACATCTATCCCCTAACAGACCCTGCAATTTATCACCGGCCAGCAGAATGTCCCAATGATGTTGCACTAAATCTAAAAATCCATGTGTATTCTTACCATAACCGGTAGTGAACCTAATTTTACTGTGATCCTTCTGATGGTCATGTTTGTTATATTTAAGTAGATCACTTCTGGAGAGTGACTGAACCTCTTTACTAGTTTTAACCAATTTGGCTAAAGGATAACCATGTTCATTAAAATGTGCAATCAAGTCCTGGTCAAAATACATATAATCCTCAGTGTTAGAGCAAATCCAATAGACCTTCATAAATTAAGACTTGGGAATGTTATGGATAACATGCTTGGGATGACAACTGGAGGCATGTAATAATGTAATGGAATGATGGGGTTTCCTAAATAATGAACTAGAGAGTGTACCATCCCGTTGTCTATGTAACATGACGTCCAGAAAATAAATGGACACCCGGTCATAGTTAATAATAAATCTTATACCCCATTTATTTTCATTTAAATATTGGATGAAGTCTTGTAAATATATTTTGTCCGATTTCCACACCATCTAGCAGTCATCCAAAAAATGTCGCCAGATATCTATTTCATCAAGAAATAAATGGTGACTATTATCATAAATAATCATTTGTTCAAGGTAACCCATAAACAAATCCGCATATATGGGTGCAAAGGATGCACCCATAGCTGTCCCCTTAAGATGTAGATAACATTTGTTGTTAATGTAGAACACATTTATTGTAAGGACCTGCTCTGCCAAACACAAAATGAATGTATTGAAACCTGGATTGTATATTGAAGTCTTTTCCAACAAGTATTCCAAGGCACACAATCCTGCCCAATGTGGAATACTGGTATAGAGAGAAGTGACATCTAAGATGCACATCAACCAACCAGGCTCCAATTGGGTTTCTGATACAATGTTCAAAAATTCCGTGGTATCCTGTAAATGTGCCCTGACGCCTTTCAACAGAGGTTTCAAATACATGGTTAAATAAGCTGACAGAGGTTCAGAGAGAGACCCTTGCCCAGAAACTATAGGTCTCCCTGGTGGTTTGTTAATATCTTTGTGGATTTTTGGAAAGAGATACAAATATTGTGATGAAGGATCTTTTACCTTTAAGTGAAATAATGTATATTTATCAATAATGCCTTCACTGACTGCATCTTCCAAAAATTTATCTATTTCATTTTTAAATTTAGGTTTAGGATCAATGGGCAAACGTATAAAATCTTGCATCCTGTAACTGTCTGTCAGCCTCCTCAACCTAGTGAAAAACCAAAAGGGAAACAGTCCACAACTATGAACAGAACAAAAACAATTTCCCTATAGATGGAATCAAGATGCAATAAGTCAATGTTGAATATAAGAAAGTACTTTGTCTTTATTAAGTTTTGTTAAGCGCTTTCATCTAAGCATATCTAGACTTCATCAGAACAAACAACTGCCCTTTGGCTAACAATTTATATAGGTGTCATACTCAATTAATTGAATAATTAATTCAATTCATGACTATTTTTAAAGTGCTAGTGCGAAATAAACATTCTGTACTTTAATACTTTTTTTAAAACACTCTACTGTTAAAAACACATGATATGCAAACCATAAAAAAAAAAAGGCGCGATGCCTAAAGACTACAGTTACAAAGAGATTATTGAACATAATTTTGACTTTAGAGGGCTGGACAAAACGGACAAAACGGACGCCCAGGTTGGAGGGAGATGTGGTAATTCTTCTAACACAGATAGGAATTTAAAAGACTTAATGTTTGAGTTTGGGAACAAACTTAAAAAATGTAAAAGCCTGCAACTTGAGAACAGTTACCTAATGAAATGTATAGACACTTGTGTAGTTCCTATGGGACTTCGTTTTTTCAAATACCCTATGGGTATTGACTTGGATTTTGAAACCAAAAAAAGAATATACTAAATTGTTTGACGGTTTTGGTACAGCATTTATGAGATTTATTATCCAATGCAATGATAAAAAGATATGCATACTTATGAATGATTTAGATAAATTGAATGATGTTATTACTAACGATGTGTTATATGAGGAATATGAGTACTGTATTAATTCACAATACAAATGGGTTCAGAGACAAATGGACATGCAATTTGAAAGGAAGTGCAAAAAATATCAAAGAGACTTGGAACAATACAGTAGGGAGCAAGCATATAGGTGGGACAGAAAAGATAGTAAAAAAGATAGGTTCAATTCAAGAAATGTAACAGGTAGGAAGGGAAGTACATATACCCATTATGATTACCAACATAGGGACAATAAGTACATAGGGAGATTTAACAATAATTTTGACAATAACCTTGACAATTTTTGTGATGGTAATGATTTTTTAGAAGAAAAGAAAGGGAAGAACAGTGGATACAGAGGAACAAATCAGATTGGAAGAAGGGAATTTCACCACCCACAACCCAGGAGGGTAATAGGGGAGGGACACACCAGATAGGACCCGATTTGAATAAAGATAAGATAGTGAAAATTAATGACACAATCAGTGTATACAATCAATTTTACATATATAACTACACGGGAATAGAAGTAAAGGAAGAACATTTTACCTTGTTAAGTAAAGGAATGAAGTATGTGCCAGTCAAAAAATTCAGGGTAGAGGACTGTATTATAGATGTTAAGAAATATTTGAGGAAATTAAATTTAGCGGTACTATTTGATAAAGAAAAGACCAACACAACAAGCAACCCAGTACTCAAAAAGAAAAGTACATATACCCCACCACTCAACAGTGTATTAGGGTTATATGAAAAAATGGTTATTGATGAAATATACAAATATAGCAATAAAATTAATCACACCAAAATTAGATACAATTTGACTATCCCCGAGGCTACAGCTTTAAAAGAATTACAGCAGAATAAAATGGTAAGAGTAATGAAACCAGACAAAGGGGGAGGAATTGTATTATATGGTCAAGAAGAATATAAGAATAAAATTAATGAAATATTATTGAAGTCCAGGAAATATGAAATTTCCTCAAAAAATGAAGTGAATATAGGGTACAACAAAATTAATTTATACTTAGAAGATCTTTTAATAGATGACAGAATTAGTGGTGAGTTATACGAGTTCTTAAAGGTGGACTCCCCTATTATTAGTACTATGGTGGGTATTCCCAAAATCCACAAAAATGCAATTGATCCCCCTTTCAGACCCATCATTTCAGGGAACAAAGCTAAAACATACAATTTTGGCAAGGTAGTGGACGGGTGGCTTAAACCATTATATAAGTCCTACAAACATGTCATTCAAGACTCATGGGACTTCTTAGGGAGATTAAAGCAAGATATGGTAACACCTGGTGCTCTCCTAGTGACTATAGATGTGGTTGACCTATTCTCAAGCATCCCGCAAGAGGATGGACTGCTTAGGTTAGAAAGGTCGATGGAAAAATCAGGCATTTTCTCAAGGGACAAAATCCAACTCACAGTAGAATTCATGGAACTTGTACTGAGACATAACTATATAATGTTTGAAGGAGAATATTATGTACAAGTTAAAGGAGTAGCAATGGGGGCAGCATGTGCCCCCATCTTTTCCAATATTTATTTAAGTGATTGGGAAGAAGAATATATTTTTAGTAATAATAGTTATCAGCTAGTTTCATGTTACTACCGTTTCTTGGATGACATTTTTTTGATTTGGAAGGGGAATAGAAAGGAATTAGAAACTTTCATGATGGATCTGAATTCAAAGAGCAATGAACTGAAATTTACATATACTGTGGAATTGTCTAAGATAGCCTACTTAGACACTCTTATTATAGTGGATCAAGGAAAGATGAAAAGCAAAATATATAGGAAAGAGACGTTTAGCAATGGCTATTTAGAATATAGTAGTTCCCATCCCACAAATCAGAAGAGGAGCATAATCAAGGGACAATGTATAAGGGCAGCAAGGATGACATCCGACTATGATGATTTTGTCAGTGAACTAAGTATTATAGGTGACATGTTCATTCAAAGAGGATATCCTAAGGGGCTAGTGAAAGATGTGACTAGTTATGTGTTAAAAGAATGGGGTAAAAAGTATGAGCCCCTATTAGGAAAAGGCCCCCTAGCACATACATATAGTTCAGAAGCTGACAATAGAGAGACAGATGTCGGTTACACGAGAGCATGTATTCTGCAGCACACCCCTTGGACTACAAATATAAAAAGAATTATTAGAGAGAACTGGAATATATTAAAGATGGACACGAAAATTATAGAAATAGTTGGAGACACTCCCCGATTTGTATCCAGAAATGGGAATAATTTAAAATGGGAACTAGAAAGAAAAATACAAACAACTAACAAAGACAGAGTCAAAACAGGAACAACTAAATGCGGTACCTGTAATCAGTGTAGGTATATATGCACTGATAACAGCACAAAATTAGATAATGTCACCAAGACAGAGATATATTTTAGGAAAGGGAACTGTAGGACCACCCATGTAGTCTACCTAGCTATGTGCGCAAACTGTCACTGCTACTACGTAGGAAAGACAGATAGGATCTTAAGGCAAAGGATATATGATCATTATTATTGCATAAAGAAGAAAGATGTTAAAAATGCCCTGTGGAGACATATGCATGAAAGTATTAAATGCAAATTGTTTTATTTTGCCATACTAGATATAGTCTCAGTAAACCCCAGGGGAGGGAATGTAAGGAAAAAACTGGGAGAGTTAGAGACTAGATGGCAAATAAAACTGAATGCATCTACCCCACCAGGACTTAATGACCATATTTCTGTGAAGCTAATAATGGTTAGATTGTTGAATGGGTATATAAATGCACAGGATATGTAAGGGCTTTGTTTTGATGTATTTGGTTAGGGATGACACTTCTAACAAGGTTTATGAACTTATTTATAAAAATCCCACTTAGAGCAATGGGTACATATTTATAGAATTATTGTTATTATTACACAACAAAATACATATTTTATTTATTCATTTTATATATACAGAGAGAAACACATACATTTCTCAGATACACAGCACAATACTTGCAAATGTTTTTTATGGTTTGCATATCATGTGTTTTTAACAGTAGAGTGTTTTAAAAAAAGTATTAAAGTACAGAATGTTTATTTCGCACTAGCACTTTAAAAATAGTCATGAACTGAATTAATTATTCAATTAATTGAGTATGACACCTATATAAATTGTTAGCCAAAGGGCAGTTGTTTGTTCTGATGAAGTCTAGATATGCTTAGATGAAAGCGCTTAACAAAACTTAATAAAGACAAAGTACTTTCTTATATTCAACATTGACTTATTGCATCTTGATTCCATCTATAGGGAAATTGTTTTTGTTTTTGTTCTGTTCATAGCCTCCTCAACATACATAGACCAGTCCATCACTACTATGGTGCCACCTTTACCTGCTTGAATAATAAAAATATCTTTATATTTTAAATTCTCCAATGTGCCCATTGCCAATGTTGTTAAATTGGGAGGAAAAACATTATTGTTACGATTAAAGCCAAAATGTAATTCCTTCAAAATACATTTTAACCTGTGTTGGACCTTCAACACCAAATCCTTCACTCCGCAGGCATTCCATAACTACAGCTTATATATTTTTTTAACTTCTGCTTTACTAATCTTCTTTTCTACATTCTTTCTTTGTGATATTACTTTTTATTGTGAAATTTTCCATATATGGATGCCTTTGTCTGTATTTCTCTTTGCATATCTTTGGGGCTGCCTTTTTTGTATTGAGTAATTTGGCTTTTGACTTTGCATAAATACTGCACCATATCAAATCTCTCTTTCTTTTCCATGTCCATATTTCTTTTTTATACTTTTCAAAAATCTCTAGGTTTTGTTGTTTATATTTTCACACTTCCTCAGATGCTTCTCAGATGCTTCTTTTCCAAACAGATCAAAGATTCTTGGTCTATATAATGCTTTTCACAAATCTGTTGTATTAATGAACACAATTTTTTATTTGAAGCTTCTGACAGTTTTTCTTGTGGAAGTATTATTCTTTTCTCTAATTTTTATCAATCTTTTTGTATATCTTATGTCTGAAAATTCTGAGCTTTTTATATTACAGTAACAATACATAATTTCTTTCTTATCCTCAACAGTCCACTCTACCATCTTTATCGGCCTTGTCTGGCTTATCAGTTTTTGTGATTTTTGTGGACTGCTCCTTCCTTCTACAATGGGGTGGGGGGTGGGGGTGGGGGTCCTCCCTCTGGGCCTGACCTGGCCCCACTGTAGGAATATTTCAGAATTTTAAGGATTCTACACTGTCATTTTTTTCTAGTCCTGGCACCAGTGCACCTACCAGGATTGGGCACTTTTTTATCCTGGGTATTGTGCTATCTTTTTTTAAAATTTTTGACATACTTCTGTCCATGCTATATGCTATATAAAATACAGTCTACATATCAGTGTCGTCTTGGTGAGATTTTGTGAAAAACAGGGTCTACCTCATGAAGGTACTCACCAAGACTTGAGGATGAATTCAGTTTCAGCAAAACTACTCTCCTTTGCTTGCTGACTTATCATCTCTCCATTTAGACCCTAATATTCTGTATGACTGTTGTTATTCTACTTAAGGATCTGCATCCAAAATTCCATTTGTTCCTTATTTTCTGAAGTACAGCCCAATTCATCAGCATCCTATCCTTTTCCAGTTTGAATTGTAGCTTTCTGCTCATGTTTTATACAAGAGCCTTAACCGTATGGCTCTAAACTATCCCCTCAAATCAGATAATCCTAAATATCCTTGTTCTATTGGGAGGATCGGCTTATCCCATTTAACACTTCCTCTCCCAAATCAAATCCTTCAACATCTTTATTAATTACTATCCACAACTTTTCCTTTGGTTGATAAAAGTATGGGTATTGCTGGACCAAATCATGTGTGGGTACATAGTTTATTTCTAAAGGCTTTGTTTTATCTTTATTAATTTTATATCCGCAAAAAACATAACTGTCTCAGAATATTCCACAACACTGAGATGTCCTTTTCTTCCATCAGGTACAAAATATCTTAATATAACATCTGAAAATAAAGACAGCTTTTCTTGAACACCATACCGATTATACCCTTGAAATTCTGAGCCCCAGGAAGTTGGCACCTCCCCTCTTTTTAAAAAATCTTTTAAACAAAACCTTCCAGATCACTTTCTTGCCTCCTAGCTTCCGATTTTCTATCAGATTACTGTCTATTCCTGGAGACACTCATGTAGACTGGTTATATATCACCATTTTATCTCATTTCCTCCTATCTTAACTGTTAGTTGCTGAGCCTCATCTACCACCTTGGCATATTTAAGTCTTCCATAAATATTTCTATTTGTGCTTTTTTCTTGATTCCACACTTCTCTGCTTTATACACATTTTTAAAATATCTTTAATACCTGTACAGGATCTCTCATTTTTATTTTTTTGTTTTGCTATAAGTTCCATAAGTCTGGCAACAACCCCTTCTACTTTCTGTTGTTTAAGTCGTTGTGCCAAAAGTTTTTGTTTGCTGGAGTTGCTATCAAAAACAGTTGCTTAACATCAGTCTTTCTAAACTCAAGCATATTATCCAAGTATTCTCTTATTTTCATTTTAGCATTACATAATCGTGCCTCTTTTTGTTCTGTGAGAGTCCCTTTATTTTATAATACTTGAACTTTTGTTAGGCCCTCTAAAATCATTCTTATTTCTTCTTAACCAGATCTCTTTTTCTTTTATTTATAGCCTATTTTAAACAACACTTTCATTTTATCCCACTAACTGGTTATAAGTTCTGGAGTGCTTTCTATCTTCCCTAATAGCTCCCAGATAATTTCCACTACTCATTCCTTAAATTCCTCTCTTTTTAACAGGCAGGTGGGGAAGCACCA
Source organism: Protopterus annectens (assembly GCF_019279795.1). Classification (NCBI taxonomy): domain Eukaryota; kingdom Metazoa; phylum Chordata; order Ceratodontiformes; family Protopteridae; genus Protopterus; species Protopterus annectens. Next base: position 524,304,451 of record NC_056730.1, on the reverse strand, counting down.
GTGTCTCATCTTCACTTCATTACCTGGCATTATCTTAGTAATTATTGACACATGTTCGGAAACAGTTATTGGACGTGTATCAAAATTCTTAATTAAATGGATATATTCCTCTGAAATATAATTTCTGTTGAGTCTAGTCCAGTTACTGTACCTTGGGGAATAATATGTAAATTCTCTCCAAGTTCCTACTACTGAATACATGTCTTTCATAAAAAATATTTTTATAAATTTCTTCAGAAATCTGTCCTCTTTTGTTATATTTTCCCTTCTAGGTCCCCAGATACATCCCTTATGGTTGTAAATCAAAAGCCAGTCCCCACCTATAAATAATATTCTCTGTTGAAAGCTGATTATTTCTCTCATTTTTTTAAACTCAAAAACAACAGATTTAAATGGAATATAAATACTTGTCAGCTTAATCCTTACCCCTTGCCAGTATCCCCTTACTACTAAAAATGTGCTTTTCCCCTTCTTCTATCACTACTGGAGCTCCTCTAGCAATTAATATAAGTACTCCTGTTTTCCTTTGTCCCTAATATTCTACAGAACATCCATCTAAAATCCTTTATCAAATTCACTTGCTAAGTTCTTTCAAAACATGTCTCCTGTAGCATTACTATTTGCACTCTGCATTTCTTAATACAATTAAGTGTTATTTCCTTTTTGTCTATACCTGTGAAACCATTCACATTCCAAGATAATATGGAAAGTGCAGCCATTATGGCAAGAATTCATTATTCCCACCTATTACATATGGTACCTTTTTTAAATGTCTATTTCCAGCTTTTGTGATACATACACCCATTAATGTTAGGCAGGTTAAACCTTTATACATTTTTTTTGTCATCAACATTGGAACACGTCACATTTTACAAGACTTTTTGTTTTAGTAAAAACCTCTCAAACAAAAAAGCAAACACACCCCAGAACACTCCCAAAACCTATTAACTTAATACAAATGCACATAACTATGTATGTCTTTAAACAATGAAGTTTAATCGTCCTAATAAGAGCATTTGTGCCAAATAGAGAGCTGCTAACACAGGCTCTAATTAACTTGAAATTGAGGTTACTTCCCAAGACATGTTACTGCCTGTGTTTCTACTCACACTAATTGGTGTCTGTTCTTTTTTTATCTTTACCCCCAATGTGAAAACTACAAGTAAAGCTAGCCTACTTTATATATATATATATATATACACACACACACACACACACACACACACACACACACACACACACACACACACACACACACACATATATGGAAGTTTTTTTAAATGTACATTTTCAGCTTTTGTGATACATGCGCCCAATAATGTTTGGCAGGTTAAACATTTAGACATTTTTCTTGTCATCAGCATTGGAACCTATATCATATTTTACAAGACTTTTTGTTTTAATACAAACCCTCAAAAAAAAAAAAAACAATCCCCCAAACCCATTAACTTAATACAAACACACAAAACTATGTACATCTTCAAATAATGAAGTTTAATCCTCCTAAAAAGAGCATTTGTGCCAGACAGCTGCTAACACATGCCATAATTAACCTGAAATTGAGATTATCTGCCAAGACATGTTATTGCCTGTGCTTCTAGTTAAACTAATTGGTGTGTGTTCTTTTTTATCGTGATCTCCTAATGAGAAAACTACTTGGATACTTTCAAAAATCATTAACTTTTAGCATTGAGGAAACTAGCATTCTGACTTTTATTCCCTATTATCGGCTTGCTTCCATGGAAAAGTAAGAGAAAAAAGAAAAATGTAGTCCTCTGTTGCAGCCTGAAAGACCAGCTGAAATATTTATTGCTAAGGGATAAAGTAGACGTGCTAGACAGGGAACCAATGAAATAAAGCCAATATTGGTGCTCTAGTCCTGCAACTCTGAGCTACAGGACAATGACTGCAGGTAAATCTGAATTTCAGAAACTTTAGTTTACTGTCTCAGTTGGGGCTGAGGCAGGCACAAAGAATAGGGGAAGAGAAAGGCTCTGGAATGCAACTTTAAGCAGATAAGCACAATATAAACAACTGTTAAAGCACTGAAGCACCAACCCTGCAGCAGAATTTACAATACTGCCACTACTGCAATTCTACCACAGTCTAAGGTACCAGACTAGGTAGAAATTTACCAGTAACACTGTTTATGGAAAAAGGCAGTAATGAATGACTAAATGAGGCTTGAATCTGGCAAAGTACACATTTCTGCCACAATTACGAATGAAACTATAAGATTAAGGCCCCAGACTGATTTCAGAATACAAACAGCTAGTTTGCAAACAATTCTACTTATGGAGATAGAATTGCAATATAATGTATAAATGACGTTAAGATCTTGCAGAAATTCACTATCTTCCCGCAACTGCAAATGATGCTACAAGACTAAGGTCCTAGGACAAATTAAAAAAAATGCAAACACATAACGTTTTTGGGCTAAAACATGAAAAAAAGCATAAAACTACAAAAAAGTATCACAACACTATAAGTCCAACTTAAAATATTTAAGAAGAATTGAAATAAAAGCATTTTTATTTAATTTTCGATGAAAACATTGTTTCTCAGAGTCCAAGGTTTTCCACAACTCCCAGAATCTTGAATAAAAGATCCTGGGTAGGCGTAGCTCTGTGATGCATATAGCAGACTTGCTAGAGAGGAATCCTACCAAGTAAAGCCAATATTGGAGCTATAGTCCCATGACTCTGAGATACAGGTCAATGACCCTGGGTAGGTTAGAATTTCAGAAATGTTAGCTTAATGTCTCAGTGGGTACTGGGACAGTCACAAAAAATAAGGGAACAGAAAGACATTGGAATGGAAGTTTAAACAGGTAAATGATAAGCAGGATATAAAGCTCTAACAGCAAAACTGAAATATAAACAGTTGTAAAAGCAATGAAGCATCAAATCCTATAGCAGAATTTAAAATACTGCCACTACTGCAATTCTACCACAATCTAAGGCACCACACTGTGCAGAAATTTACCAGTAACATTGTTTATGGAAAAATGCAGTAAAATTACTCTAATAACTTCAGGCATAAAGGAATGGCTTGCATGTAAACGGACTCTTTTCCTGTGGAACATTAAGATGAGTTTTATACATAATGACCAGAAGCTCAGAAATTCTTCTGACTGTTACAGATAGTACAATAATTTTGTTTTTATTTTTGGATTTTAGACAGGGTGGTGGCTCCTAGTTCAGAGGAGGACTGGGTTAACTTCTCCAGCATAAATTTCAAAGCCCCATGGTGGAGTCACCAGTTTTCTAAAATTCACTATCAGTGGTACTGGAAAGGAAATACACTATCTTGATTTCAAGTACAAAGTGGAAAATACAAGTGACAAACTTAACAGTAGAATATACAGGAAAGACATTTATTAATCACTACCTGCACAAACTGAGTCAACACTCTTTCTATATGGAGAGAAATGGCAGTTCACAAGATTAAGCAGACTCACCAGTGAGGAACACATTTTGTCAGAAGAAGTACTACATCTAAGTTATTCACTGAAAGAGGGTATAAAGCAGAGCTTATAACCCAAACAGTCCAGGAGATTAAACAATTAAGAAACGCTAAGGCTAAACCTATATTAAGGAATTACACTGTACCCGAAGAGATAAAAGAGAGAGAACAAAATTCAGACACCAAGAGAAGGTCATTTAAGAATGCCTTTCCATTACCTATAACAACTGATAGCCTCAGACTTAGAAGTATTTTAAATAACAATTGGAAAATTATTCAAGGTAACAGTGAAATTGCAGAAATTTTAAGACCAAAACCACTGTTCACATATAAAAAGTCAGCTAACACAAAAAATATATTAGATGGACAAAACAGTATGCCTTGGTCTGAAAACACAAAGGTGGGAACTTACAAGTGGGGACATTGCAGACATTGCTGTTTTGTTTGCAATAGTTCAAGTGTTTTACTTAAGGCATTAAATAGGAGCATCACACCAAGACAAAGATATAACTGTAATTCCTGTGGAGTGGTTTATTTAGCATGTTGCTCTACATGTTTCTGCTTCTATGTTGGAAAAACTGTCAGGAAGTAAGGTGAGAGAATTTAATTTATGAATACACTCTAGCTATCAGGAAGAAAGATTACAATAATGCCTTAGCTAAACACTCTAGAATGTCAGGATTTGAGAAAATTTTAATTTTTTGTTCTTGACAGCGTAAATGTGAGCAGCTTAAGTGGTAATTATAATATACTACTTAAATGTAAAGAAGCTGAATGCCAGATTCAGCAAGGTGCCAATAAAAGAACAGGACTCAATGAGTTTATAAACTTAAAATGTTTTTTATTACCACAGAAATTGGAAAACATTATATTTTTAGCATGTAAGGGTAAATGATGTGGAATAAAAGTTTTTTACACTTAAAATTTTAAGTATATAAGAAGGTATAGTTATCAGGATTGTTTCTTTAACACAGCATTTTTTCATTGAAGCTTTTTCACTAATGTAATGTTTGACACCCATAGGTTCTAGTAAGCACGTGATCATGAGAAATTATTTCATTCATAGGTTAAATGTGATTGGATGCAATTGTCATGTGATTTTATAAGTATTGCTTTTTAAACTGGTGAAATGTTCGGCCATTTTAATCACTATTTCTGAAGATGTCTTATTTAAAGTAAAAGGATGAAAGCGTTAAAAACAGATCTCCATTTGTGACTGTCATTTCAGTATATCAATATGAATGACCTGCATAGTACTTTGGTAAACTGTTTGCACAGTTGCATGACTCTCAACTCACTGAGAGTCACTGGTGATTTCAAGTTGAAAATTATAATGCAGCTCTGAAGTGTTTTTATAGGACTGCCTTCTTTTTAATTCCACAAGATTATCTGTAATTACACTGAATGTGTCAAAGATGAAATTGTCTCTTGCAGAGAACTCTCTTCCACTGCTTTGTGCTTCATCATGGAATAATTTTGGTTTTCTTACACATCTTCCTGCACAGTTATTTCTTTGGCTTCCCTTTCAAAGGAATCAAATGAATCTCCCATTTTTTTGAACATATTCAGTCAGCAACATGTACAGGGTAACCGATTCATTAAAAACATATTTTAATGTTGTGTAAACTCTTAATTGCTGCATTCAGTTTCTCCAGTACTTCCCCACACAAGAGCATTTCAAACTTATTCAGTTGGTCTGCCAGAACTTTAGCCTTATGCTACACACCTGCTTGCTCATTATCAGATTTCTCCAACAACCTGAATGCTTCAGTGACAAATGAAACCTCTCAGTAATGCTTTTGTTGCATCAGCACCAGCAGCCCACCTTGTTGAAGACAGCTGTGTTACAGAAAGTTTTCCAGGTCCAGGAACTTTCTTAAGCTTGTGATTCAGAATTTTTCATCTGTGGGTTGAAGATGACAGCAATGTATAAACACATTCCAAAAAAAAAAAAAAAAAAACCCAGCATTGGCACAAAATTCTATGGCACACATTCCTACTAGACACGGTGCATCTGCTGAACAAGATATATACTCTGCCAGTGGACTGACAGCACAGGGTCAAGCCTGTAAATCATGGTATTTACCAGAAACACTGCTGGCATTATCATAAGCTCTGGCCTAGGCTTTTGTGAATATCAATATTTTTTCTCAGATACTACTGAAAAAACGGTCCTTTCAAGATGTTCTGCTGTATGTGAGAGAACAGGAACAAATCACAGAAATCTTTCCACGGGTTTATCTTTCTTGATATACCAAACAACAAATACTAGCTGGACAGTGTGGCTGATATCTGGCATTGAATCAATAAGAGAAAAATATATGGTTTCACTGACTTCCTGCAATATCATTTCCACATCCTTAGGTCCTATTAGTTCTATAAATTCCTCAACTATATCTGATGACATGTAGCTGCTAACATCTCTTCCTTCACCTCCAAACTTTTTAATCTATTCCTCAAAAAAAAAAAGAATCAAACTGAGACAAGACGTTTAGACATACAAGGAAATGTCCACTCGATGTGGAACCAAACAACTCATCAGTAGTTCTAAATAATAAACCAACTTATCACTGCAACAATCCATTTTAAAACTTCTCTCCAGTATTCTTGTTAATTAGCTACTTGTTCCACAAGGGTGCAGTCTATCCAGCTTTAATGCTGTACTCTTTCCTTAAATCTGAAGACACATTTGTGATGATCAGCTGAACTTTCATGTTCATGAAACCTTGTTGCTGTACTCTTCCAGTTATTAGAGCCTGATGTAGCAACAGCATGAGGTAACCTACTGTACAGTTACAAGGCACACAGAACACCATTCCTTTTGATGGTGAGTAGATTAGCCAATCATGAGGAATAGTTCATCATGACTTATTTTCCTACTACACAGTTCAGGAACTAAATACCTTGCACCAACAGCATATATTTTCTGAGGCAAAAAATATGAGGATGTATCTTGTATTGTGAGAGAAGTATTCCCTCACGTCTTCTGAAACAATGTCCCAGTCAGCAGATCACAGTAAAAGCTATTTAGAACATCTTCCATTGGTTTCTTGACAGCTGCTGGTGGTTCTGATATAAAACAAGTAGACTTCTGTGGACCTGTAGTACTTTGTATTTCATCACATGGCACTGAAGTTAAAGTTTCTATGCTTTCAGTAGAGGCAGCTTCAGACACTTCAGGTGTGATGGTTTTACTTTCAAAGCCTTCATGGTTGGTCATATAGTGTTTAATGATCATGCCTGAACCTGCTATTAGTACAGCTGTAGTAGACAGCGATACTATGGTGGAGACTCGGGTTCAGTGGATGACACTTTTAGCCTTTCATTTCCTATTCACTTATTTCTCCTTTTAGTAACTCCAGATACATGGTTATGCATTATGGAACTGTGTGTGTGTGTGTGTGTGTGTGTGTGTGTGTGTGTGTGTGTGTGTGTGTATATATATATATATATATATATATATATATATATATATATATATATATATATATATATATATATATATATATATATATATATATAATGTATATATATCAAAGGCTTACTTCTACTGAATTTATGCTCCTGTGCTACATAAAGCTGCAGAAACTTGTTAGCAATGTGTGTCTGCACCTGTAAATGAAGTAAGATGTGGACCATCCAAGCCAAAGTGCATTTCAGCAGTAAAAATATTTAATCAAAACTTAAATCATTTGCAAGGAAATTACAGCATTTATGTTTTTATGTTACTGGTATTCATGTTTTAATATCCCAGTCTGAAGCTATTCACCATCAGTAACTCGGCCCTTCTTTTGGACAATCAGAATATAACATGATGTCTGGATTTCTCTTTTTCCAGCCCTTCAGCTTCTAAAATGCCATATTCTATTTTTGTTTTTTTCTGCTTCCAGAATCTGACCTTCTAAAACATAATCCTACAAAAACAAATTAAATATAACAATGTCAACGGACAAGTTCACAAAACTTTGCCATTGTTTCTCCACTACTTAAGCATTGTCTTTTGGCTGCCTCCTTCTGCACAGTGTTGTCTTGGTATAGTCTGCCAATCAGTACCCATGTTCTCAGAATCCTTTTCCACATCTTACAATAACCAAAGGTGCATTCCCTACACAGTCTGTCTTGGTCACAAAATAAGACATGCAGGGTAACCATGTACTATGAATGGCACTTACTTCATAATTTCATGTACATCAGATCTAATGTTGAAATCATACTTGTTCAATTAAAAGAAATCTTAATGTCACCCAACATTAGAAATGTAAACTATGTCAAAAGTCAGAAAAAATACTATGCATAAACATGCACTCGCATGTATTTCAGAACTATGACATTAATGGCCCAGTATGCTTCACTGAAAAACTATTAACAGCACAAAACCATACAACTGACGAGAACATGGCATTAAGCTGAGATCAGTACACTCAACTGCAGCTGATTTTTCACCTAAATGACTATCAACCCTGTTCCAAAGCAGAACAGTAAATAAGAGGACATTATAAGTGGGATTCCAGAGCTCAAACAGTGTGTACAGAGTACCTTCCAATTAAGACCTATACAATGCATTAATAAAGGGCAGTAAAAGCTCAGAATACTGTACAGCCTTACAATCCTGCATTCCATTCTATATAAACTGCTTGATATATAGTAAATCATATATTTATTTCTGCATAATTAAAGGGACAATCCCAGAGTTTACAATTCTGACCGAAAAAACTTGTCCTGATACCTCCCAGTTGTTACCACCCACTTACCACATCATCGTCAACCCTACTCCTGGTTTCAATTTACTTTATGCAGCCCTGTTTTTATTCCCTCTGGTGAAAACAATTAACAATATTCAGTTCTTGTCAAAGCTTTCAGCCAACGATCCCTGGGAAACAATAAGGTTATTTCATTGTTGTGTGTGTTTGCGGTGAGGGTGGTTAGGCAAGACTCTCAGTGTTTACTATTTATGAACTTGTCAAAAAGCTTATCTTAACTGCACAGCTCTTTATTTCCTTTTATTTATTCTGCATAGTGTAACTACGAGCAGTATAGTCAAAAGAGTACAGTTTAATGAATTCTCTTCTGTCACTGCCCATTATCCTGTTATACTGGGAAAGGGCACAGGTATCTCTCCTGTCGCTGCCCATTATTCTAAGTTATTTTTTAAAGTACATATTTTAGTTTAACTTAGTTGCAGTGTCAGTGGTGCAACAGGTAGCGCACACACTCCTCTGGTGAAGAAGGTTGTGGGTTTCATTCTCATACCAGGTAGATGGATTGCAAATACTGCAGTGCAGCATAACAGGATACAAACAATGTATGTACAAGATTCCACAACACCAACTGAAATAATTAGAGAAAGTTCCCCCAGTGCCCTAGTGAAATTTCCCTTAGCAGTATAAATATTGCCTCAGGTCTCTCCTGAAAAGAGGCTACTGGCCTAGTGGGACTAAGTTGGTCAACCAAAGATAAACAGCTAGATAGACAGACAGAGAGCTATACGATCATAGAATCTGTGAGAATGCCAAAAAATAAGCGATAAAGGGAAGGCACGAAATCCACGGCGTGTTTAAATATTGCTGTTTATATATATATATATATATATATATATATATATATATATATATATATATATATATATATATATACATATATTTATATATATGCAGAGAGAGAGAGAGAGAGGGGAAATACATCTCCAGAAGAACAAGTTTTGCATTAGCAGTTAGTTTTTCCAAAGTATATGAAACCTGAAACTCAAATGGATGTCTGTTATTTAAATGACAGACTATAAGCTTCACAAAACAACTTCATCTCAACTCATTACTTCAGCATTCAGACAAAGCCAAATTTATGGCTGGAAGACAAAGTACACTAAGTAAACAGTGACGTAACATGTCTTAAAACTCTGGCGTCAAACGTAGAGATGAGCAGCACTTAGAAGCTCTAAGGTTAGACTGAAGTTCTATGTTTGGTTCTTAGTCTAACATCCTGTTTATTATCTGAAAGTTCCATAATGAAATCTAAAGGGAGACAAACAGGTCCCAATGGCTTTAGTTAATATGCATTTACTGATGCACCCTGACATTTTGCTTTATATTTTTTCCATCTGTGTTACGGTGAACTTCTGCTCAGTACTCTGAGTGACTTTTTTTAAAATGGTACTGTTTTTTTTTTTATTTTGCCTCATTTTTGGTCTGTCTCTTATAAGATTTTATTTTGATGGCTAACTGAGGACTGCACTGCAGTTACTTCATGGTAGACATTTATTCTTTCATGTTCTTCATAAAACACATGCAAATACAAAATATGTTCCAGTAGAACTTAAGTATATAATGAGAATAATATATTTAAGGTCCATCCCCTGGCCTTTGTCGCTCCACCTTTTATGTTAGCTTTGTCTGAATGCTGAAGTAATAAGTTCAGATAAAGTTGTGGTGTGAGGTCTGGAGTCTGTCAATTAATGGTTAAGATCTTTACCTCACAGATACAAGATACAGGGTTTGATTCTGACCTCTGGTTAATGGTTAGGCTTGTAATAGTCTGCTGACTGACAGTCTACTGTTTATTCACGAACCAATATGGTCTAAGTTGTACTTTGGAGTTGGGGGTTGGCATAACAGTTAAGGTGTTCACCTGACAGACAAAAAGTACAGATTTTAATTTTTACCTTGAGAAGCATTGCTAGTCTTAACAAAATGAAAAAAAAAAACACTCATCCATTTCAGTTTCAGGAGAGTCCCCCCCCCCCCACATACTCTCTCTCTCTTTATATCTATCTATCTATACACACACACACACACACACACACACACACATATTTACATATGTTTAATATAAACACAAATATTTAATTATGTCCCTAATTTTATGCCTTTCCCTTTATCTCCTGTTATTTTTTGTGTTTGTCCCTGATTATTGGACTGTATATGTACAACCAGAAGCATAGCTGGCTCAACCAGCACCCTGGCCAATACTACACTATGAACCAGCACCCTACCCCCTCAGCTGTTCAAGTGAAGAGCAAAAAAAAAGTACTTCACTGTAATAAGCCATTCATTTGCTAGACTGTAAGTGATTGGCTTATTACAGTTAAATCTACGTTCCTTCTACTGGCACACCAACCGGGGGCCAGATGCATAACATACCCTCCACCGAAGGGTGCCCGCAGGCAGGTGGAAGGGGGTGCACTTGCATCCCCCTTGGAATCGGCTGGCTGGGAGATTAATTTTTTTAAGGGTGTTCTTCTTTAAGAATGCCCTTTGCTTCTGTGGGACCGAAGGTTTATGTCTTCATCTTCTGCACCCAAGCGGAATTTGAATTCCAGAAGACGTTTGGATTGCGAACAAAGGTACAAGTGAGAGGTAGGCATGTGTATATGTGTGTTTAAGAGGGGTGTATGTGTGAGAAATAGGTTGGGGTATATGGATGTAAGAAGTAGGTAGGTAGGGGTGTGTACGCATGTATGTAAGAAGTAGGTAGTTAAACGTAGGTAGGTGTGTAAGAAGTAGGTAGGTCTGTGTGTTATGTATTTGTAAGAGGTATGTAGAGGTGTGTTTGATTGTAAGAAAGAGCGGGTAGGAGTGTGTGTGTGGGGGGATCACGCCTCACAATTATCCAGATTTTTGCTTCATATTTTCAGTTTGTTTCTCCTAAAATTGTGTTTTTTTTCTTGCAAATCATTCAGGACTGAAATCAGAAAATAATGGTAGACATTTGAGTTTTATACTTCATATCCTCAGAAAATGCATATTAATGCAAAATGTGTTGTTCTGTCCACTTTCTAAGGAGGTAGGGGGATGTATGTGTGTGTCATACCTCTCAACTGTACAGATTTCCACAGAATGCCCAGATTTTTGCCTTATATGTTTGGTCTGCTCCTCATAAAAAATCTGTTTTTTTTTTTGACAAATCACTGGGATGAGCTAAGGATTAAAGTTACTAAATAATGACATGCATTTGAGTTTCAGATTTCATATCCTTTAGAAAATGTATTCTAACACAAATCCTGTTGCTCTAGTAACTTTCTAAACATGTCCCTAGTTTTGGACCTTTGTCCCCAACATTATAGCAGGCTTTGTCCAGATTTCTTGTGCTAAGGGATTGAGTTATGGTGTGTGTGTGTGTGTGTGTGTGTGTGTGTGTGTGTGTGCGTGTGTGTCTGCTAGTGCGTACATGTGGGTATAACAGGGATGTAGCATACCCCTCAGCTGTCCAGGTTTTTGCAGAATGTCCAGATTTTTGTCCCATATTCTTCCTAAAAAGGATTGAAGCTGCTAAATAATAACAGACATTTGAGTTTTAGATGTCATATCCTTTAGAAAAATGCATACTAACACAAATCCTGTTATTCTAGCATTTTTTTAAGTTCATGAGAAGAATATTTATAATCTGTCCCCATTTATTTTAGGCCTTGTCCAGACTTCTTGCACTAAAAGGTTGAGGTGTGTGTGTGTGTGTGTGTGTGTGTGTGTGTGTGTGTGTGTGTGTGTGTGTGTGTGTGTGTGTGAAATGCCCTATTTAGAGTTAGCAGGTGAACTTTATTTTCAAGTGTATTTTCAAGGAATTGTGAGCTTCAAGGGAAGAGAAGTTTACTATTGATCATGCTAAGTTTGCTTAAAATGTGCAACTGTTTTGTTTAGCAAATGGTATCACTATTGTGGTATAGAATTTTAAAGCAGTGTTAGCAGCACAGCAGGTAGCATACTTGCATCTTGTTATAGAGGGTTATAGGTTCTACTCCCACAGCATGTAGATTTGTATTTTACGGGGGTGGAGTGCTGCAGTCCTGAGTATGTCCTCCTTTAGATGAAATGTCTAGTAACTATGAACCTGTTTTTCAGCTTGCCACCTATTCCCTTTTGCAATATATCAGCTTGCCATTTTTTTTTAATGTAACACAGACTATTTATTTTTTAAAGGCAGCAAGCACCGAATTTGTAAATGAAACACTGATATATAAAGTTGTTTTCTAGCAACAACCTCTTCATTAGTTTCAGATCTCTTTAATGTAGAATTATTCAGATGATTTTTACTTCTGCAGAGATTGTGCATATTGACTGATATTGCTGGACTGTGATGACAGGAGTCTGAGTGGCCTTTTATGGTTGAAATTATCTGAAGTGGGCAGTTTGGCATTATTGGTTCATATGTTTGGTTTCATTGCTTACTGGAAAAATGTTCAAAACTATAAATTTAAAACACACTAACAAGTGGTGCTGTATTATACAAGGGATATAATTCAATTGTTATATATTATAATGATTACTCTCTGTACTCCTCCCTCATTAGATCAATAATTGAGTACAATGCCCCGTTTGGTATGTACCTCTCCAAACACCTGCACCAACTGGAAAGGCCACAGAAATACCTCACAAAGAGACTTCATGACCTCCAACACCTGTCCTATGTGGAAAGGCTCAAATCACTATCACTCTACTCTGTATCATATAAATTGCTCACATGTGATCTGTGTCTCACCTACAAGGCAATCTCAGACCTTGCTCTACTAGAATTGCTCCATATCCGTAAGTCTAACTCCTCGCATAGTACCCAATCAAAAGGCTTAAATCTAATATGTGACATTAACAAAACCTTCTGGAGAGACAGGTTTGCCCCGTCTCTGGAAAAGACTCCCCTTAGTCAAACACTCTGCTTGTGCTGTGCTGACGAGGTCATAACAAGGCCGAAATATGCATATCCACAGCTAGTGGGGTTTGGCTTTATTGGCCTGAAATTGTCCATTAAAATGACGAAACAAGTCATGGGCATTCAGAATCGCCAATTAACTGAAACACCTGATGTTCATAAGGGTCATTTGCATATATCCCATGTGCCTCTGATACAAGAGGTTTGGGAGGTCACTCAGTGGAAGTTCCAGCTTTGCTGGAGTTTTCATTTTCTTTTTACTGATTGGTTTTTCAGTGATCTTCTCACTTATTGTTTTAGTTCACTTTCAATAGAATGGAAATCCTTATGACATCTCTTCATATAAACCCAAATAAACAACTCTGTATTGCTGCTATCTACATTCCCCCAGGTCAAACCATCCCCCATTTGGAAGACTTCCTATGTTGGATTAACCAAAATATCTCCCAAGAAACTATTATTCTAGGAGACGCTAACATTAACTGGCAAACTCTAACCTCCAAAGCTTCTGCTACCAGCATTAACCTCCATAGTTTCACACAACTTATCACAGAGCCTACACATGCTTTAAATACCCGAGCAGAATCTACATTAGATTGGACTCTAGTATCTCACCCCCACTACTACTCCAATACCGGCACCCTCCCAAACACTAAATGACCACTTACCTGCTTACACCCATAGAACCCAAATACAAATCTCCAAACCTCACACATACAAATCTACCAGGAACATTGCCCACTTTTATCAAAATATATTTATCAATACCCTACAAGCTCAAAACTGGACCCCAGTAAAAACACTGCCTTTGGATGACTCCATAGATTATTTCAATAATGTCTTCCTTAGCACATTAAATAGCTTAGCACCTCTACGTACAAAACAAACAAAACCTAACCTTGCTCCCTGGCTAACAAAACAAACTAAACAAACCCTCCTGCCTAGAGACAAAGCCTGGAAAATATGGAAAAAAAGTAGAACTCAAGCAAATGAAAAAAATTATAAAAAACTCCGAAATACTGCAAAAAATCTTATCATAACTGATAAGAAAACCTATTTCTCCTCACAACTATCCTCCCAAAGTAATAATCCCAAAAAATTCTGGAAGTCTGTATCCTCCCTACTTAATCCTGGTAACATTCAAAATCCATCACCCTCTCCCGACAAAGAACCTCACCAGATAGCACAAATATTTTCTATTCTCATCCCCACTCTACTATTCTGGCATCCTCCTTTCACATCCGCCTGTCTTTTTACTTATTCCATCTCTCCATCCTGTCCACTTCCCTCTTCTACTAACCCTCATTGTCCTACCATTGATCCCTCCTGTCTACTTCCTTCTATTCCTAACCCTTATAGACCTACTATTGAACCAGGTAAGACATTCAGGTACTCTCACAGCCTACCTTAATATCATATCACCACTTATATCTGCAACAATATCCACAGACTTTGCTGACTCCTGAAACAGGACTCATATAGCCTATCACTCAGCTATTACATCTCCAAAATGTGTGAAAAGTTTAAGTACCTAGTCTCTGATTAATTCCTGTATCTGCTTTGCACCCACTGCATGAAGTGTCCTATATAAATTTTGCTAGCAGAAAACTACTCATATGAAATGTTCTCCAGTATATACTCTGCACTGCTTGTATAATATCTTTGATTACTTATGTACTTTTTTTCAGCAATTGTATAAGCTGCCAGTAATATGTACTAAATGTCTTTATTGATGTAAATTCTGTACTGTAATTGAAATGTCTTATATGTGGAGCTTTTCTCCCTGGGACTCCACTGAAAATGGGCACTTCTGGCCCAGCTGGACCATACAGCTAAACAAATGCAAACAAAATAAATAATAAATATTAAATATTTAACACCCATTTCATTGACACCATTAAAAAAACTAGTCAAGGATTCATCTACAAAAAGCATCCCTAACTCCCACAATACCACACAAATAAACCCCATCTCTACCTCTAACAATAACCCATCCAATCCTCCTTTCTCACTACAACCAGTACCTACAACCCTAATTCTAAAACTGCTAACCAAACTAAAGCCCTGCTCACTCTCTGCTAACTTACCACCTGAATACTTAGAACTTGTTGCCAAAGCTACTGTAGGTATTCTTATTAATCGTTCAATCTCTGACGCTTATGTCCCCAACTATGGAAAAAGTCTATTATAACTCCACTACACAAAGGTGGTAATGCACACGATCTCTGAAATTACTGGCCAATCTCCATTCTCTCCCCGCTATCAAAAATTCTAGAAAAATGCATACAGTCCCAACTACTAAATCACCTCATTAACAACCTCCTAGCTCCTACTCAACATAGATTTCGCCCTGGACATAGCACAACCACAGCTTTACTCTCCTTCACTGATACGTGAATAAAGCTTTTGATGCTGGTCTATCAACTTCAGTACTCCTGTTAGACCTAGCAAAGGCTTTCGACACAGTATCACACCCTAAGTTATTACAATATTTAAAAAACTTGTGTGCTCTCTAAGTGTATTAATCTGGTTTTCCTCCTACCTAAATGATACACAACAATCGGTTAGATGCCATAACCAACAATTAGAGTATCTGTCAAATAACACAGGGTTCCCACAAGGGTCTATTTTAGGACCACTACTCTTTAATATATTCATTAATGATCATAATAAAGCCTCCCAACAAGGCATATTAATTCAATATGCAGATGATTCAACTATCATCTCATCCTCCAACAATTTCGCTAACCTCCAGAAGCTCAACAAGCTCAACATGGCTAAATGATGCTCAATTAATGCTGAACCCCCAAAAAACTAAATTGTTACTATTTTCATCAAAACCTCCAGCTACAGAATTCAAGATTTTTTTGCATAACAATACAGAAATAGAACAGGTGCTATCTGCAAAACTTTTAGGAATAACTATTGATAACAAACACTCTTTTGAGCAACATATTCTCAATACACAGTAAAGAAAACACCTTTCAAACTAGGCAAACTATACTGACAAACTCTACCTAGATAAACTAAGATAAAAGTAGGAAACACTTTGCTTAACCCATCCCTCTTCTATGGAAGCCCAATTTTTACCAACTTCCAAACATCCCTCATTAATACGCTGCAATCTTGCTACTACAGGATAGCAAAATTTGCCTCTAACACGCCCAACTGCTCACACCACTGCAAAGCTATGGCAAACCTGTCCTGGTTTGAATTTAACCACTATCTCTATTATACTCGGTTAACACTTGCACATAAGCTAATTTTCAAACCTGATAGCTGTGCTACTCTCCAGTCCATCTTACACACACATACCCCAACTAGAACCCTCCGGTCTTCAGAAAGGACATTTTTAAATGTAGCTAAACCCAACAAAAGAGCAAGACAATGCCTATATTCCTACAACATTGCCAAACTATGGAATAGCCTCCCCTGATACATTACTCAACTTGACTCCCTAATAGCCTTTAAAGCTACACTAAAAACCCACTATTTAAATAATCCCGGCTGTACCTGTGAAATACAGTGTAAGCCCCCTTAACTTCATAGGTTCATAGGTGTGTACTAGGCTAATGGCCCTGGGGCCTTTACAAGCCTAGCCCATAGAAGTGCCCTGGCATTGTGCCGCTTGTCGTTAGTTCCCAGTGTGTCTAACAAGTAGAGCCACTAGAGTGATCCCCAGGGTGAACTTTATATTACCCATCCACTCATCAAGATTTCGCTTGAAGTGGGCTAGTGAGGTTCTCTGCTTGACCTGTATGGGAAGTCTATTCCAGAGCACGGGTAGTCTCTGGACTATGAACCTGTCCCTCCAGCATGTTCTGTTGATTGTGGTAATGAGGTTGAGGTCTCTGGAGCGTGTGGTGCGGAGGGATTGGGATTTGTTTAGATGTAACATTTCTAACAGAGCTGGGTCAGACATGGCTTTGTCAGTCAAGCAGAGATTGCCTCTTAGTAGACAATATGAGACAGAGAATAACTTTTAGTTATGTACTTACCATAACTTTAGATGTTTGGGATCCATCTCGCCTACATTCTGTACTGATGGGTTCGGAGCTGATCCTTGGCTCCGACTCGGCACGCTATACTATAGAGCGAAGTCTCTAATTGGCTGAGCTATTCTACATCCCAGGATGCACCACTACTGCTTCCCCAGATCTTGTTTGTCCGCACACATGCACACACACATAGACTGTTGGTATAACATTGCCAGGTGTTTCAAGATGAAACGGCTAAACTGAACCGTCCGGTCTCTTCTGATCTCCAAGGCAGGGGGAAGGAGGGTGGGTTATTAGGAATGTAGGCGAGATGGATCCCAAACATCTAAAGTTATGGTAAGTACATAACTAAAAGATGTTATGTGATCCTATCTTGCCTACATTCTGTACTGATGGGACAGCATCCCTAGCACCTGATTCCTGGGTGGCTCACTGGAAAACACTCCTGAGAACTGTGGAACAAAAGGAAGCTCGCCCCCGAGATGCCACATCCAATTTGTAATGAGAAATGAAGGTGTGAGGAGAAGACCAGGTAGCCGCAGCACAAATGTCACTAATGGCAAGCTTGGAATGAAAGGCTGTCGAAGTAGCCATAGCCCTTGTAGAATGAGCTTTAACAGTGGTTGTAAGCTCTTTATTAGAAAGAAAGAAAGTATGACTGATACAGTCTCTGATCCACTTGGCAATAGTGACCTTCGTGACGGCTTTGCCCAATTTATTGTCCGAAAAGGACACAAACAACTGATCTGTTTCCCCGTGTTTGGTGCGTCCTATCTAAATAGAAACGCAATTGCCTGTGAACATCCAATGAGTGGAAGATGTATTCCGCTCTGTCTGAGTAGTTTGGGAAGAAAACTGGAAGTTCCAATGACTGTTGAAGACAAAAACTAGAACAAACTTTGGGAACAAAGGATGGATTAGGCCTGATGGATACTCTATCCTTGTGAAAAACCAGGTACGGTGGTTTGACACATAGGGCTTGAAGTTCCGAAACTCTTCTGGCTGATGTAATTGCCACCAAAAAAGCAGTCTTCCAAGAAAGAAATTTCAAGTCACAAGTTGCTGCCGGTTCGAAGGGGGGAGAGGTCAAAGCACCTAATACGAAATTAAGATCCCACGGTGGAGCGTGATGAGAAATCGGAGGTCGTAGCAGCCCAGCACCTTTCATGAAGGCTTTACACAACTTATTGCTCATCAAAGGTGGTCTATACTTTCATGAAAATTAGAAATAGCTGCCAATTGAACCTTGATGGTAGAGACCGAAGAACTTTGATTGAATAAAGAAGCTAAAAACTTCAAAACTTCTGACACCGGGGCAGTAATGGGATCTAATCCCCGGAGTTGGGCCCAAACAGCGAATCTCTTCCATTTGCTTTTATACATTTTTTTAGTCGAAGTCTTGTGGGCCGAGGACAAGATATGTATGACTTCCAAATCCAAAACATGGTTCCTGACTATGGTCAGAAGTGGAGGAGCCAAGCTGTTAACCTCAACGAGTGAAGGGACTGATGAAGCTGTCCCGACTGGTGGATCAAAAGGTCTGGAATCTGGTCCAGGAACCATGGACCGTCCAGTGCATATTTCCGAAGAAAGGGCAGCCAGACTTGACGAGGCCAGTATGGGGCAACTAAAATCATCTTGCTCTGCAAGAGAATCACCTTCTGGATCACCCTGGGAAGAAGGGGAACCGATGGAAAGGCGTACAGTAGGCCGGTGGGCCAAGCTTGGACTAGGGCGTCCTTGGGAAATTCCCCCGGAACTGGGGTGAGAGAGAAGAACTGTTGACATTTCGTGTTGAGAGGAGTTGCAAAGAGGTCGCAACAAGGATTTCCCCATCTTCTGAAAATCTGAGTTGCCACTCTGTCGTTCAGAGACCATTCGTGCGGGGAGAAAATAGTTCTGCTCAGTCTGTCGGCTATCACATTGGATCTCCCCGGAATGTGAGTTGCTACCAAGAAACGGTTGGTTGCAATCGCCCAATCCCATACTTTCATGGCCTCTCTGCAAAGGGGGTAGGACCTGGTCCCTCCCTGCTTGTTCAGGTACCAGACTACTGACATGTTGTCGGACTGAATGGCAATCATGCCCTGGGGGAGGTAACTGTGTAGTGCTTGTAGCGATAGAAGCACTGCCCTCATTTCCAGTATGTTGATATGGAGGGAACTCTCGTCGGAGTGCCACTTGCCTTGGACTGACCTGCCCAGGTAATGTCCCCCCCACCCCGTCTGGGAGGCGTCCGTAGTCAAAGTGGCCACTGGAGATGGGGGAACGAAGGGTCGCCCCTGATCCAGGTTGGAGGAAAGAAGCCACCAACGGAGGTCCTGTTTGCACGTCTCCGTGATCAGAATGAGGTGACTGAGAGGGAGATCCTGATAAGACCAATGGACTGACAGGAGCCACTGGAGAATCCCATATGCAATCTTGCTAAGGGAACTAGGAGAACGGTAGCCGACATGGAACCCAACAGTTGTAGGACCATCCTGGCTGGGGCTCGGCGTTTGAGGAGCAATGCTCGGACTTGAGACTGTAATATTTCTATCTTCTATGAAGGAAGATAGACCCGCATTTGCTTTGAGTCTATCTCTACTCCGATAAACCGTATGCGCTGAGATGGCAGCAACACAGACTTTTCCCAATTGAAGGTGATTCCTAGGGAATTGCCTAGAGATATAGTGGCTTCTAGGTTCTGTAAGAGTAGACGCCTGGAGGTGGCAGTTAGGAGTCAGTCGTCTAGGTATGGAAACACCTGGAATCCTAGACTTCTCAGGTGAGCAGTCACCGCCGCCAAACATTTGGTGAACACCCTGGGGGCTGTGGTGAGACCAAAGGGCAGTGCACTGAACTGGAAATGACTGTCTCCCAGGCAGAAGCGCAAGTGTCTCCTGGACGCCTGATCTATCAGGATATGATAATAGGCGTCCTTGAGATCTATGGAGCACATCCAAACACCTTCCTCCAGCAGCGGGAGAATGGATTGTAAGGTGACCATCCGGAACTTGGACTTCTTGACAGAATGGTTGAGTTTGCTGAGATCCAAGATGGGCCTCATGTCCCCGGTCTTTTTTGGCACCAAAAAGAATCTTGAGTAAGTCCCTAATCCGGTCTGGTCTTCGGGGACCGGTTGGATGACTCCTTTTTGAAGCAGCTTTGAAATTTCAATGGCTGCGAGATCCCGTTGACTGGGTGGTGGGTCCGGGATTTTCCGGGATGGTGGGGGGGGGCTGAGAAAAAGGGATGTTGTAACCTCCGGCAATGATCCGGAGCACCCATCGGTCCTGAGTGATATTCACCAGGCCTTTAGGTGCCTCAAAAAATGACCCCCGACTGGCTCTGGAGCGGCACAGTCGGGCAATCCTTCAGGGATGCTGGAAGGTTGAGGAGCCACGAAAGGACTCACGGTCTCCAGTGTTGCGGGGGCCTCTGCTGCCTCTGGGACAGCGTCTTCCTGAAAAATTTCCCCCTCCTCTGCCTCTAGAAGGGGGAACATCCTGCTGTGAGGGGTAAGTCTTCTGAGATTTGCGGAACCACATTTTCCCCCCTCTTCTAGCCTTGGGATAAGGCCGGAAGGGAGTGGAAAACCGTGCCCCTACGGCAGTCAAAGTCTTACCCTCTTGTTCACAGCGGGTCAAGGTGTCCTTTACCTTGGGTCCAAACAAGGAGGACCCATCAAAGGGAGCGTCGGCAAAGGAAGACTTGAAGGCCTCCGCAAAATGACACAGGCGGAGCCAGGCTTGTCTCCGTAGAGCAACCCCTGTACCCGCCGCTCTACTCGCCCCTTTGGCCGCATATGAAATGAGCCTCATGGACGAGTTCGATATTGATGATAGAGTAGCCAACATGAGAGCTAACCGTCTGGGCCAACTGCTCAGGTAGGTTACCAGAGAGGGTATCTGAAAGTTCCTTGACCAGATCCCTCTGAAGTCTGGTGAAGTGCGTCAGGTAATTCAGAGACCTTAAAGTAAAGGCTGCTGAAGTAAGGGTGCGCTTCCCGTACCGATCCATACTCCTGGACTCTTTATTAGGAGGATGGACGTACGTCGAAGCCTCTGCCACATCTTGCTGGGTAGCAGATGCCACCACCAGGACATCTACAGCCACACCTTTAGATAAGAAGTCCTTTTCAGGGGGGGCTGACAGAAATTTATTCGGGCGAGCTGGCACTGGTTCCACAGAATCCGGGTGCTCCCACGCCCTTCGAGAGATCAAATCCAGGAGCTCATCGAAGGGCGGAGACACCCAGGAGGCGGAAGGCTGAGCCCCGAAGGCCTTGAGGAATACCGACTCCTCATTTGAAGGGGGTTTGGACTGCCAGTCGCCTCATTGCTTGAGGATTTCCAAGATGTCCACAAAGGAGACATCATCCGAGGACGACTTGGGGGACCCCTCCGCATCATCGAGGTCGGTGTCCGAATGAGAGACTCATCAGGCGATTCGACGTGCTTCCTCTTGCACTGTCTCTTCCTGGGAGGTTCCTCCGAAGAAGCCTCGGAAGGACCCCCAGGAAGGGAGGAATCCCCAATGGGGGTGACCTCAGGCCCCAGGGCTCCACTGTCTTGAGACAGGGGGACAACAAAGGAACTAGTCTCCGTGCCAAGGGAAGGTGCCGGAGAGATGGTGGAGGTAGCCAAGCCAAGGAAGATTTGGCCAAAGCACTCCTCATGGCCCTGAAGGCCGGACCCCCCCCCCCCCGAGTCCTGGGAAGATCCGACCCCCGAGGCCACAACAGTAGACGGCACTCCCACAGCCGACGCACCGAGAGGGAGGCTTGGAACCGAAAGCATCGGACCCAAAGCGTCACCCCCGGGGCCGACCGCGGAGGTCCGTGTACCGAACTCCGACCCGAAGGTCGGGGTTGGAGTAAGGGTCGGAGCCAACCCGAGAACCTCCACTGGCTCCACCAGCACCGACTCCAATGGTGCCGAGGCTGTTGGAGGAGGAACCAATACAACAGGGTGGACAATCGGCTCCGGAGCCGACTGGGCTGGAGCCGAGACTAACTTTTGGAAAACTGGAGACTGGAACAGCCTTTGAAGCACCCTGTCTATATCTGAATCGGACATCCTCGAAGACCGAGAAGAGACCGATCGGGCCCGAGTTGACTTCGCTGCCGGTTCCGAAAGACTGGGGGACCAGCTCCGAATAGTCTCAAGTAATATCGGCGCCGAGGGAGATTCCACCAGTACAGCAATTTCCCTCGGAGCCATCGGGGACTTCGGCGCCGAGGTAGATGAGTCTGAGCGAGTGACCTTTCTCGGCTCCGAAACCAACGGAGCCGGAGAAGGTGACCCGCCTCTCGATGCTCGAGCGCTCGGCTCCGAAGACAGAGGAGTCGAGGCTGGAGGCATCGAGGCAGACCGTTCCGACCTCGGCTCCGAAGTCCGTGGAGCCGACGGAGAAGCCTGCCTTGATTTCTTTGCTGTCGGCTCCGACGGACTGGTCGGAGCTAAAGACTTCTTCTTCCTGGAAGGAGAGGGGGAAGAAGATAAAGCCTCCTCAAAAGAAGGGGTGATAAGCCCCTTCAATATCAATTTGTTTTTCCTTTCTTGGAGGACACGAGAAGAAAAAGCGTGGCATACACTGCACGACTCTTGAAGGTGCTTAGGGCCTAAGCAATAAACACATAGAGTGTGATCATCCGTGATTGACATCTTGTACCCACACTTGGTACATTTTTTAAAACCCGAAGGCCTATGTTCCTTCGACATCACCACAAATACACACACCAAAATCAGAGTAAAACTAACCACACAGAGATGCCAAATCCCTCTAATTTAAACAGGATAGGCCAGTAAATCACACAGGCGAAAACTGTAACACAGCTCTGGCAGAGCACGAGGGCAAGGCCCCTCTAACTAAAAACGGGACCTTGACGTTTAGTAGGAACAAATACCACACAACAAATTTTTAGTAACAAAAAAGGGCTGTAACATGGCCCGAAATAGAGCGCGAGGAAATCCCTACTGATTTAAGCGGGAACCTAACGCTAACAATAAATCCACACAAACTCCAAATTCACACAAACTACTCAAAAAACATTTAGTAGCTGTTAAAACAGCTTTTGGTTGAAAAATTAGAAAAATTCTGACAGGAAATTAGTCAGTAAAGAGTACTTAGCCCAGCCAAGTCGAGACCACGTCTATTGCTGTCAAGCGGCAAACGAGATCTGGGGAAGCAGTAGTGGTGCATCCTGGGATGTAGAATAGCTCAGCCAATTAGAGACTTCGCTCTATAGTATAGCGTGCCGAGTCGGAGCCGAGGATCGGCTCCGAACCCATCAGTACAGAATGTAGGCGAGATAGGATCACATAACATCTGGAGTTTTTTGAGTCTGTCCATGGAGGACATGTGCTTAAGGCCTAGGATCCTCTTCATGAGGTACTTCTGTGGTCTCTCCAACTATTGCAGGTGTCTAGTGAGGTACATGCCAAATGGGGCATTACACTCTATGAATGGTCTAATGAGGGAAGAGTAGAGAAAAATAATTACCTCTTTCTTCCTGGATGCAAAACCTTTGGTAATGAGATGTGCCACAGGACTTTCTGACCACAGTGGCAATGTGGTGGTTGAAGGAGAGGTTGCTGTCAACCTGTGTCCCCAGATCTCTTATAACGCCTTCAGTGTTCAGTGGACTACCATTGATGTGGTAATTAGTGGGAACTGAGTTTTTCTCAAAGGGGATGACTGTATTTTTTGGCATTAAGCTTAAGGCCATGGTTTCGACATCAGTCATTGATCTCAGTGAGGCCTTTCTGTAGGATGTCTGCATCACTTGGGGAGCTAATAATGACTCCCAGCTTGCAGTCGTCTGCGAATTTGGTCAGTTAGAGTCCCTCCGTGTTGGCCTGGACTTCCGAGAAGTAGATGCCAAACAGGAGAGGACCCAGAACCAATCCCTGTGGGACTCCACTCATGACTGGTCGGCAGTCTGACTTGGAGTCCACTACTTTCACACTGTGGGTTCAGTAAGCCAGTTTTCAATCCACCTAATGATATAGGGGTTGATGCCTAGTTTGCTGAGTTTATCAATAATTCCTGAGTGAGGAATGGTATCAAAGGCCTTGGCCAGATTGAGGTAGGCTGTATGAACTGCCTTAATTTCATCCACTCCTCTGGCGACTGACTCAAAGAAGTCAACCAGGTTGAGCAGGCATGATCTTTCACAAAACCAAATTGCATGGGATCTAGAGTCTGGAGATTCCCTATATCCTTGTTAATTGGGTCCATGATGATGCGCTCCATAGCCTTACATATCAGAGTCTTCAGGCTAATGAGGCAATAATTTCCAGGGTCTGAAGTCACTCCTTTATGGAGAGGGATGACTGTAGCAGTGCACCATTCGGTAGGGACAAAGCTTGAGGTGAGGCTGTGAGTGAACACAGCACACAGATGTGGTGCCAGTTCACTTTGTAATTCATGTAGAACACAGCCAGGGATATTGTCAGGTCCCATAGAAGCTGTATTCTTGGCCTTAGGCAATGCAGCTTCAACCTGTGCTGCAGTAATGTTAGGTGCCTGGCATTCTTCCGGTACTGAGATTGGTCTTTTAGGGGGGGGGAGAGAAGGGTAAAGTTGGCACTGAATCTGTCGGCCAGTATCTTGGCAATATCTGTTGGCTCAGTATAGGAGGTACCATTGTGCAGTAACTCAAGAGCAAATCTGGGTACTGCCACAGAGATCCTTGATATAACTATAGAAAGCTTTGTGGTTGTTTTTAGCGTCTGCTGCAATTCTGCCTTTATAGCTGGATTTGGAGGTTTTGATGAGGGATCTCAACTTTTTGTTGAGGCTAATAAGGGAATTTTTCCAGTCTTGGGACTTCACCTTTTTCTGCAACAGTTTCTTCCTTCTGTTGTAGAGTTTATTAATGGCAGGTAACCACCAGACTGCCTTCCTTTTTTGGAGGACAGCATCTTGGTTCTGTTGGGTATGGCTAGTTCCATGCATTTATGTACGTGTTTGTATAATACATTGGTATATGATTCGGCAGTCATGCATCTATTTTCCATTGGCATGGGTGCCGTGAAATTAGCCACCACTGTTTTTAGGAGTCCAAAGTCAGCTTTGGAGAAGTTTATCATGATGGATACCTTTGCGGGGGGTGTGGGTGATGTGGATTTCCATGGTGATTAGTTTGTGGTCGGATCTAACCAGGGAGGAATTGACTACTGGTGTACAGCAACGGTTGCCCATGTTAGTAATAACCAGGTCAAGGATGTTGCTTCCTCTAGTGGGGGTAAGAATGAGCTGGTCCAGGGCACAAAATGAGATCTGCAGAGTAACCATGTACTGTGAATGGTACTTGCTTCATAATTTCATGCGCATCACATCTAACGCTCTCATCATACATGTTGAATAAAAAAAAATGTCACCCAACATTAGAAATGTAAAGTACCTCAAAAATTCTGAAAAAAATATATGCTTACCATGTACCCACATACATTCTAGAAATGTGATCCCAATGGCCCAATGTGATACTCTGAAAAACTATTGAAAACACAAAATTGTACAGCTGACCAGAACCAGGCATTAAGTTAGCATTAGTACAGTCAAGTGCAGCTGATATGTCACCTAACTGCTAACCGTGTTTCAATGCAAAATTGTAAAAGAGGACCAGGAAGCCATAGGAGGTTGTTGCATGGGATACTGTAGCACTTATAAGGTGGAGGACTGACATGGCTCTGCATACCTGCTAGGTAAAGTAATATATGTGGGCTAAGTCTGGAAACCGCAGACGATACCAAGGTGGATACAGTGAGGAAGGAAGCAATAGCAGTAAAACGCACATTGTGTAGCCGAGCCCATTCACCCACATAAATGCACCATCAGCATATATTCTTGATGCCACTGTCACCAGCTGGGGAAAAAAAGTGTAGAAATTGCTATAAGCTGAAGCAGTACTACTGTGACCTGCATTGTCAGTGGGAAGGAGTTGTTCAGGAGGTGCAGCCAGAGCTGTACTGCACACATTTTTTGCCAGTTATATCCTAGTGTATTATTATGCTGACTACCTATGGTGAATGGTACTTACTTAGCTTTATACAGCTGCTGAGCTATGTCGTTGAATATGGTTAGCTGCCACAGAAGGCAGGAAGGCAAGAGTATTTCTTCAGGTGGTAGAGTGTGTACATACTGTAAAGCCTTCCTGTGTACAACTGCAGTGCTCATCATATGGTCTCTGTGATTATCATATTATTCATATTTTATCTTCCATATGCAGGTCCAGATATGGCAGATGGAAATAGGGTGGCTGTACTTACCTCAGCCTCTGCCAGCAGCTGTGACTACTGGTGTGTGACTATAGCCTTGTCTGTATGCCACTCAGAGGGGGGGGGGGGTTAAGGCTCTTCTGCTTAAGTTGACATGCTGGGTATCAGGGAAGCCATCTCTAAGGAGCATGAAGACTTCTCCTTTTTTTCCCACAAATACATTTACTGAGGTTTTCCAAGAATAAAAGAATATTGTACAAAAAGTAAAAAAAAAAAAAAATAGAACCTGAACCAACTATGACTATTACAATCCAACTAACAATACTTAATTTATCAACTATGTACATGTACACCATCTACAAATAAACTGTCAAGATTAATAACATAAAAAACTTCTACTATGTTTAATAATCAGTAAGTGAAATGTGTGGTGAATAAACAGACCAGTGATCTTTTAGTGATTTAAATAAAAGAGTAAGCAAAATGAATAAGTGGAGACAGACTCTAATAACTAGTATACAGTTCACAATAACTTCTCAAAGATAAATTAAGCGTGTAAAGTTGTGAATTACTGGAATAATTATAATCATTTTTAACAATGTGGGATTCTTTTATTTTCAATTAAAAAACAGTGATTAAATGAGTTTGCTAATGTTTTTAAATGTCTGAGAGACATATTTGTATTTGTACAATTAGTCATACTTAGAGAGTTTAAATAAAGCCTGTTCTGAGAAATACATAGCTTAAGGAAAGAGAAACACATTATCAAAATGAATAGGTTATTTTTATATGTATATGAGAATGGGATATAAAGAATTGTTAGTTAGCATGGTATATCTTTTATATCAGAAATAGTTTTCTGAATTTTAATTAGTAAGACATACTAAATCATGATTCAAGGAATGTCAAGGCAACACAATATCCAACAAGTCCAGAAAGAACAGTCAGCAGAAGCAATAATACGTCCTTTATTAGACTACAGCTCACCAACAAACAGAACCAGAGTGTAACTCAGAAAAGAATTAAGCGCTTTCATCCACCATCATGTGGACTTCTTCAGAATCTGAGAGCGTCAGTCGGTGCTGCTGGCGGTATTGGGATCCTGCTTAAGTCTAACATCAAGCGCTGAAATCAATTTGAATTGGCGCCAAAATGGATTTAAATAGTGTGTTTATAATTGGTTAATTGATTCTGAAGAAGTCCACATGATGGTGGATGAAAGCGCTTAATTCTTTTCTGAGTTACACTCTGGTTCTGTTTGTTGGTGAGCTGTAGTCTAATAAAGGACGTATTATTGCTTCTGCTGACTGTTCTTTCTGGACTTGTTGGATAATTAGTAAGACATCCCATAGTTGTTTGGGATATAACATTCTTCTTCTTCTTAGGGCAGTTAGAATGCATCACCTGTGGTGACTTGGAAGCAGATGCTGGTGGCAGATGAGGTCCGCTGGCAGCTGGATACCTGCATGAACAACACGGACTGTGTTCTGGAGTGACACATGGTAGGTGTCACTGAAGGAGCAACTGGCCCACAGTTTGGAGAAAAATACAATAGCCCTCTGGTCCAGTCTGGCAGCTAAGCATCACCAACAGCCCACTCATTTCTCATTCTGGTGTCATCCCTCCTTTCCGTATCACTGTCTATCCCTTGCTCACTGTCCTGGCCCGTCCTCCCCATCATCTGTTGTCTACACTCTGTGTTCATCCATAGTACACCCCACTTTTTATAGGTTCACCACCTCTGTCAGTCTTTGTTTGTCTGCACTAGTTACCTGTCCTTTTCTCTCTATCCCCATCCAAGGCTATCCTTCATTACCTTTCCTTTCTACCCTTCTCTTTTCATTATCAAAATGGGACCTATCCAACAAAAATATTTCTCCTTTCCTTAAATTGTGTTCTTTACTGCTCAACCTTGTGAGTCTTCCTCTGCCTACTCCACTCCCCTCTCGTACTTTTTTTATCTACCCCTTTTCTGCCCCATTTACATGATGGATACTATGGTATATACATCTACACTGCTCTTCCTGCACAGTGCTGAACTATCCCATGCTGCTCTAAGTGTGGCACTGTACTGCAGTCTAGTGCTGGTGGTCACATGATGGCATGCTACTGCAGGAACTATCTTAGGAATAGTAGGAGGGTTTATTCATGACATCATGTATATTGCTCATGATATGGCAGCTCTGTATAACCATCATCTTGCTATAGCACTGGACTACTTATTAATGCTGTCCATCTTCAGCTTTATGTGGGCCTTACACATACATAATCAGCTTTTGGCTGTTATGCACAGAGAGTCTCCTCAGCTTTAGTACTGCACTCCACACTGCTGTTTGGTATTACAAATTATCTTAAGTAAAAGAAAAGAAAAATGTTATTTGAACTCATAATTAGAAAAACATGATTTGTTCTACGAGTAACAGAAGTCATTTGCTTTACAATATTCCTGACTTCGTACATTTTCTTGATATATTCAAATAATAACAATTTACATGTCATTGTTAGCACGTGTAAATGGTACGCTGAAAACAAAATTCTTTTCTCTATCATAGGTAGGTACTAGGCTATCGGCCCTGGGGCCTACATAAGCCTAG
Source organism: Protopterus annectens (assembly GCF_019279795.1). Classification (NCBI taxonomy): domain Eukaryota; kingdom Metazoa; phylum Chordata; order Ceratodontiformes; family Protopteridae; genus Protopterus; species Protopterus annectens. The sequence continues at coordinate 524,275,555 of NC_056730.1, read as the reverse complement.
CCAAAAAGGTTCCCTGGCTTTTGCCACCCACGAAAATTAATTTCCTGTGCCCCTGTCAAGCAGTGCTGCAGAAGTGATCCCCGGGGTGATTTTTCTATTTCCCATCCAGTTGTCAAGATTTTTCTTAAAAGAGGGCCAATGAGGAGCTTTGCTTGACATGAATGGGCAGTTTGTTCCAGCATATGGGAAGTCTCTGGGACAGGAATCTATCTCTCCAGTATGTTCTATTTATTGTGGTGACAAGGTTTAGGTCCCTGAAGCATATGGTTCGGAGAGATAGGGATTTCTTTAAGTGTAGCATGTCCAACAGCTCTGGGTTTGACATAGCTTTGTATGTTAGGCAGAGATCGCCTCTGAGTAGGCGATATGCGATGGAGTAGAGCTGGAGTTTTTTGAGACGGTCTGTGTATGGCCTCTGTTTGAGGCTGATAATCCTCTTAGTGAGGTATTTCTGTGGCCTTTCCAATTGTTGTAGGCGTCTTGTGAGATACATGCCAAATGGGGCATTGTACTCCATAATGGGTCTGATAAGGGATGAGTAGCCAGGAGCAATGACCTCCTTTTTTCTAGAGGAGAACCCTTTTGTAATGAGGTGTGCCATGTAAAAGGATTTCCTGACTACTGTGGCGGTGTGGTTATCAAAGGAGAGACTACTGTCCACCTGTGTCCCGAGGTCTCTTATCACACTTTCAGTGTTTAGTGAGCTACCACCAATGTGGTGGTTCATGGGTGCCGAGTTTTTCCCAAAGGGGATGGCAATGCACTTCTTGGCATTGAGCTTGAGGCCATGACTTTGACACCAAGCTTCTGTCTCTGTCTGGCCCTTTTGTAGAATGTCTACATCATTAGGTGATTCTATTATGGCTCCCAGTTTGCAGTCATCTGTGAACTTTGTTAGCCAAAGACCTTCTGTGCTGGCCTGCACTTCAGAGAAGTAGATGCCGAACAGGAGAGGACAGAAACATGTGGTACTCCACTCGTCACTGGCCTGAAGTCGGACTTTGGGTTGACTACTTTTACTGTGTGGGTTCTGTCCGTTCGCCAGTTGGCCACCCAACTTATGACATAGAGATTTATGCACAGCTTAGAGAGTTTATCTACAATTCCAGAGTGGGGGATGGTATTGAAAGCATTGACGAGGTCAAGATAGGCTGTGTGCACTACCTTGCCCTCATCTATGGCTCTAGTGACTGCTTCAAAGAAGTCAATCAGGTTTAGTAGACATGATCTACCTTTTACAAACCCAAACTGAGTGGGGTCCAGGGTTTGGAGGTTACCTATATCTTTGTTTATAAGCTCCAAGATGATATGTTCCATGGCCTTGCAGACCAGGCTCATCAGGCTAATGGGGCGGTAGTTTCTGGGGTCCGTGGTGGCACCCCCTTTGTGGAGTGGGATAACCATCACTGTCCTCCACTCAGTAGGCACATAGCCTGAGGTGAGGCTATGATTGAACATAGTACTTAGGTGGGGTGCCAGTTCGTTCTGTAGTTTGTGCAGTACGCAGCCTGGGATGTTGTCTGGTCCCACGGATGCTGTGTTTTTGGCTTTGGAGAGTGCAGTCTTTACTTGTTCATCCATGACTACAGGGGCTTTGCATTCTTCCGGTATTAAGATGGGCCCTTAGGAGGGTGAGAGGGGGGGGTAAAGTTAGAACTGAACCTATCTGTCAGGATGTTGGCAATATCGGTTGGTTCTCTATATTTAGTGCCATTGTGCTGTAGCTCAGAGCAGATCTGAGTGTTTCCATTGAGATGCTTGACATAGCTGTAGAATGCTTTGTGACTGATTTTGGAATCAGTGGCGATTTTATTTTCATAACTGGCTTTGGAGGATTTTATGAGGGATCTCAGCTTCTTGCTGAGGCTGACCAGGGAGTTCTTCTAATCTTGGGATTTTACTCTTTTTTTGCAACAGCTTCTTCCTTCTGTTGTAGAGTTCTTTATGGCAGGGGACCACCAGATGGCTTCCTTTTTTTGGAGGATAGTGTCTTGGTTCTGTTGATGATGGCACGATCCATGCACTCGTGTATGTGCTTATACAGTGCATTTGTGTAAGATTCAGCAGTTGTACCTCTATTTTCTGTCTGCATGTGTGTCATGAAGTTTGCCACTTCTGTCTTAAAAAGCATGAAGTTGGCTTTGGAGTAGTTTTTGATGGTGGTTTTCTTAATGGGGGGGTGGGGGTGGGATATGGATGTCTAGGGTGATTAGCTTGTGGTTGGATCTGACCAGCGAGGAGTTGACCTCTGGCGTGGAACACCGGTTACCCATATTGGTAATGACCAGGTCCAGGATATTGCTGCCCCTGGTGGGGGTGTGGACAAGCTGATCCAAGGCGTTGGAATTTATGAATTCCAGTAAACATTGAGCGAATGAGTTGGTATACAAGTAGTTTTCCCAGTTGATGGTGGGGTAGTTGAAATCGCCCATAATTATTGGGTTGTACCTTAATATTTTCCAGTATCTTAAGAAATGAAGAGTGGGAATCCTGGGGTGTGGTGGGGGATCTGTAACAAGCTACAACCTGGATTACAGTCTTGCCCAGTGTTAGTTACACTTGGATAATTTCAGATGCATTATGTTGAGCAACTAGCCTGGAGGTGTGGATATCCTTAATGAATATGGACACGCCTCCACCTTTAGTGTTTCGGTCCAGGTAACGTGGCCGAAAGGTGTGGTATGAATTATAGCCTGGTAATGCAGGGGTGTTCTCTGGAGCCTTGACCCAGGTCTCTGTCACTGGACAGATGTCGATGTTCTCCATTTTAAGGAGTGCGAGTGAGTGCATTTTGAGGTTTAGACTTTTAGCACTGAGTAGCATTACCCTCAGAGTTTACTTGCTTGTACCCGTTATGGTGGTGAATTTGTCATTTGAACCTTGCCTAAAAAAGGCACTATAGGGGTGGCAAGAGCAGAATCCCAGGGGGTGACAGGTGCAGGCCATCTCTGGCAAGGCATCATGGTCTGTTGACTATGTCATCCCAGGCAGACAGATACTGGCTCCCCTTAGAATGACACCAGAAGCTTAGACAATTGTTGAAGTCAATCATTTTGCCCTTGTACTGTGGTATCATTCTGGGTGATGGCAGGATGCTACTCAGGGCTAGGGTCATACCTGCCTGGACTACAAGATCCGAGAGCTCCTCCATGTCTCTTTTCATGTAGTTCAGGGAGGTACTTCTCAGGTCATTCACACCAACATGGACAATGACAGAGTTGTATTTGTACTTGTTGTGGAGTCACCTGAGTGCATACATTATATGGCAGATCCTGGCACCCGAGAGAGAGCTGACAGTAACTTTCTCCTTGTTTAGCTTGGTGAGAGGGACATCAGTGTGCCTGACTATGGAGTCACCTATGACTAGTATGTTGTTTTGCCTTATGGGCTGAGGTTGAGTGGCACACTGATTTTGTGGGCTATGTGTAATTTGGGTAGTGTTGAGGGGTGGTGGTTGTCTGCATTTCAGCTTGGGAGGTCTCTGTTGCTTGGGCAGATTTTTTGAGATGCCTGAGAATGTGAGCATCAAGAAGAATAATAATGCATATCCAACTGTGAATTTTAAAGGATAAAACATAAAACAGTGTTAAACATGACTGCTGATACTGAAACAAAGGCTGATGATAGTCTAAGATGAAGCTGAAATACTCATCAAGTATCACGACATGCAAAACAACAAACTACCAGAAGAGGGATCTTACTGTCTGATATAACAATTACACTAAATGAATAAAATGAAATGAATAAATAAATAATTAATTAGTAGAGGTGGCTATATTATTTATAGGAGTGTCAAGTTTGTTTTTGTCACCGCCAACATATGTAGGTAAAATAAACTGAATGTAGAAGCGGATGGCTCATGTAAGATAAAATCTGGACAAAGTCAGTAAAGGATGAAAGGGACAAGAAGCAGTAATTCAGTATTAAGGTACAAACACAGGAAGTAAATTTACTAAAGAAGAAGAATGAGAAATGAAGGCTTTTCTTATTAGGAGGGTACATATTTTATTGTCCTACAGGCTGCACAATCTTGATGGCTACAGCAACTGCATCAAATGCAAGCATAACAGTAGCTGAAGAGAAAATGGACTTCAGTTATTCAAACAGAAGGCCAGTTGTGCTAATCCGGCTTTATACACTGATGGCAATAAGTTAAACTAAGATAAAAGAAAAGACTGGTGCACCGAAGAAGTGTTTGTTTTAGAGTTTCCTCACCATTTTTATTTTGACGGGTGGTTGAGGTGACATATAGCTGAAGTATAATAATGGCTGGTAAAAAAAACATAATTAGAAGAGAATGACTGGGTAGAAAAAAGATGGAACAAGTGCAGACATGGACAACAACTACATGAATTAAGAATGGCAAGTGTGTTAAATACATTCATAGGCTAATAGGCAAGTACTACGCTAGCTGCCCTTGAAGGCCATTTTAAGCTTAGCCAATTTCCCACTTTGTGCTCGAAATAACCTACTCCATTTGATTACAATTAGCCTTCCTCATCCCATGGTTGATTAATTATCACTCCTAATGAAAATGATGGGATCATACTATTGATAACTTGAGGGGACCCATACATGAGATAAAGCATTTAAGAGCTGCCTCTGTCCACTGGTAGTACAGGGGGCAGTACTGGGGTAAATTTTTTGTTTCCTATCCACAGGTTTAAGTTGTGCTTGAACAAGGACAGGGATAAACTTTGTTTTATGTAGACAGGGCGTCTGTTCCACAGCAGTGGTATCCTCTATGAGATGCACTTACCCTCCAAACTATTTTGCTGATGTTGCAGAAGAGGTTTATATCCTTAGACCAAGTATTTCTGATGCCATTTGACTTGCTGATATCCAGTAAATCTATCAGTAATGGGTCAGAGGATGCCTTGCATGACCATCACAAGTCATCTCTTAGTAGTCTGTAAGCTTCTGAGTATAGTGAGACAGCTTTGAATAAGTCCATGTACGGCATACTGTTTAGGGCTTGTATCTTTTCAGTAAGATATCCCTCTGGGTGTTCCAGTTGTTGCATGTGTCTGGAGAGATACATGCCAAAGGGGTATTACATTCAATGATTGGCCTAATCACGGCTGATTGAAGGAGAACAATGACACCCCAAGATCCAGACTCAATCCCTTTCTTTATAAGCTGTGCAATATAGAAGGGCTTTCTTAGTACAACAGACATGTGTTGATCAAAAATTATGTCACTGTCCACATAGTTTCCTAAATCCCGAACTGGGTCAACACTTAGGGGCGTATTGTCAATGTGGTAGTTTCGTGGAATAGATGACCTCTGAAAGGTTAAAATAACCTTTAAGATAACAGAAAAAAAGTGATTAGAGAAGTTCATTACTATGAACCTATTAAATTAGTGTGTTAATAAAAAGAAAGATACGTTCCTTATCCCTTGTCGAGTTATCTAATGGGAGGCAGATGGGCCACTTGGTCGAAGCAGGGATATATTACTGAATGGTGAAAATGTAGTTAAGATTGAAAAGGAAAATAAATGAAGGTTTGGAGTATATAAGGAAAATATGGGTCTGGATTCATGAACACCTTCACTAAGTGTACACGATCTGTACTCAAGAACATCTCTACCACATTTTTGTGCTGTCTATTCACTTTGAAAGATTATACTAAGTGTACACATAGTCTACATTTTGTGGAAACCTTTATGAATCCTCCTCAATATTTAAGGCTGCAAGAAAATCAGTAGGAAAACTAAAATTAGGAGGAAGAAGGTGGGAGTTATGCTCGTCTTGTCTATTCACTCAGAACAGTGTACACAGTGTAGGCATTCATGAATCCGGCCTATAGTAGACTAATTAGCAACAAACTCTGGTTAGAACATTGAAAGAAAAGGAACAGAAAGAAGACTATGATTGATGGAGTAATGACTTTTATGATACAGCGATGGATGCAATAATATTAAGTGGGAATAGGATACACTTAAAGAAGAATAATTGGAAAAGGTATAGGATGGAGCTTCAGCATGACACTGTCACAGCTCAAAGTATCTGGCCGCAACCTCTTTGCAACAAGCATGTTTCTTATTCAAACAAAGTAATGTCTTTCAGCTTCTCCCATTACGGGTCGCCACAGCAGCTCACCGGTCCACAGACTGATTGGCAGTGGGGTATTTAAGGTGTTGAGTTGTCAGCCCAGCACCCAACCTTCACAGAACACACACACACACACACACACACACACACACACACACACACACACACACACACACACACACACACACACACACACAGACACACACAGACACACACAGACACACACCTATGTTCGTATTAATGTTTAAAATTGTTACAATTTTACATGGAACCCAGGCTAAGCCTGCAGCTGGTCAAACAATGATTAGGTTGTATCCCATTAAACAGTACAAAATAATACATAAATAAGAATAATATGGAAAGAGATTCAAAACAATGCATCCTCATGTAGAGACAATGAAAAGTAGTAAATATAAGAAGCGATGAGGTTAAATTGGGAAAGATTTATGGTATAAAGTGCATCTGAGTTTGCAGGGCATATTAAAGATTTATGATAGTGAAATGGGAGAGAGAGGTGGATAAAGATTTAAAGGCTGAACTGTACAGTCACCCCCCACAACAAAAAAGAAAGAACAGAAAAAGAATGAAAGTGTAGTTTTGAAAGGTACCATTTCCTTTGCAGTAGTAGAAATTATGTAAGATGGACTGCGTGTCCTGCAAACATGGAAGCAGACTATTATAACAGAAAGAAACACAGTAAAATTAAGAAGAAAGCTGTTTTATTACACACAGTTACAGGAGCATCTGTGTCAAATGTAATGACACATTTACTCTGTTGTGTAAATAATGGATATCTGTTGCTGAATTAACACTAATAAATGTTTAAACTAATAAAAGATGTTGACGATGTTGGCATTAAAAAAAATAATTCTGCTTTCAGAGTCTCAGACACCCAACAAGTTAATGAAGTTCCCAGCATTACAGCTCTACTCTAATGTCATTTGCAAATGATCTGGAATTCACGTTAGCGTGAAGGTTACGAGTACGCGTGATAAAACATGCCCTACTGAAATACACATGACTAATCGGTATAACACTGTGCTCTATTACAAACATCCAATTACTACATCTCTGCAGGAAATTAAGGTAGAGAGTTGAATTAAAAAAGGGTTCTTACTTGAGATGTCGAAGCATATTTGAGGCTGACAATAACATGGCAGTAGGATTTGCTATATTCCTCCCCACAGCATGGGCAAATGGATGTCGGGCACCCTAAAGAAGAAATACAATGGTAATACAAAACAGAACATTACTTCTGAGAAAAACATACGTAAGGAGAGGTCAAAGAAATATTTAACAGTCTAGGAAACACTGTTATGCAGTCTAGGTCTTTACACTTACCATGAGACAATAACCCCTACACAATATCAGATGAGATAAAAAAGATCCACAATTCGGCATACCTTTCTGGGGCATCTAATCCTTTTCTCTGATTTACCATAAATATGACTGCTTCTCTTTGCTTTATTTACTACTTACTTTCTGCAGAACTGCTGCCACCCAATACAATTGACTATAAAGTCATTATAATGGCCTTACAAAAGCAGTCAGTATAACATCATAACTGCTTTGTGAATAGCATGAGCAAGTGGGCAAGCGTCTACACTAGTTTCTGCAAACTTACCATGATGTAAGTACAGAAAATAGTCAACAGCAACTGGAATTTATGAGAGAAAATTGAGAAAGGAACCAATGCATCAGGAGCAAGCAACTACAGATAGAAAGGTGACAGATTGGGATAAGTCCTAGGAGATGTTTGGACTGCAGGCTAAACACTGCCTTCCCTACCAGGGACTGATATTAGAGAACATGCATACAGAAAGGGAGAGGGGAATCTTAAGGGAAAGACCTTCTCTGATGAGGGTTTTAGTCAAATCTAAAACAGAAAAAATGGATAATTAGTAGGGCATATAAAATACTGCATGATAGCTACAAGAATCAATAAGAAGAGAATAAAAAAGGTTGGGAAGAGAGATTGGAAAAGCAATTTACAAGAAAACAGTGGGAGAACATACCCAAGTATGCAATAAAGTTTAAAAGGTTTAGGATCTTTGCTTGGAAGTGTTTACATAGGCATTTCTAAATGCCAAGCATACATCAAATAATTTTTCCTGAGGTAAATAGCAAATGTTGGAGATGTGATGTGGAAGAAACAGGTAACTGGTAATGTGTTTTGGGGGTATAATGAGATGGCAGATTTTAACAATATTGGGTGAGCAAATGGCTGTAACTAAGGATATTATTTTTTTATTTGGGACAGAGGATATGAACTGCCTAGACATAGTAAGGCTGGATCCCTATAAAAATGTTGACACTCAAAATGGTGACTGCTGAAAACCTGAAAAAAAAGACCGTAACTCAAGAAAAGAACAGCAAATCTCAAAACTCACTCTTCTCCTTAAGACTTCTTTTTGCAGGGGTGCAAGGCCCCCCCCAACCCCCATGCACACCAAACTTGAATACACCAACTCGGAGATTGTCATATGTCAGAGAAAAGAGAATATTCAGAGAAATGGCATCTCGGACTTCGTATATGTAGGCTGATTCATGTGCCAAACCATAATGAATATCCAGTTCACACGTCTGCTCAAACAGTTGTAACTAAGCATGAACTGGAGGAGTATAAATGCCAGGCACTGTACTGTCCTTTTCTGGTTTTATCAGGTATAAAATAATATCTACAAATACAGCCAGCTTTTCTTGGCTACCATACCAATTATATTCTTGAATTTCTAAGTCTCTTATTTTCTTTGCCAATGGTTCTAAATACAGTGCAAATAACAAAAGGGAAAGACGACACCCCTGCCTGGTTCCTCTGCTCAAGTAGAAATTATCAGAGAGGAACCCACCTACTTTAATGTTCACTTCCGATCCCTCATTTATCCTCCTAATCAACCTTATAATTTTATCAGGGAATGCAAATGCTTCCTATGCCCTGCACATAAACTCCCAGCTTACTCTGTCAAATGCTTTCTCTGCATCAAGATCCACCAACAACAGTGGTATTTTCTTACATTCAGCTTCCCTCTGGATCATCAGTGTTCTGTTAACATTGTCAGATGTTTGACTCCCCTCCACAAAACCACATTGATCCATGTTTATCAATTTTGGCATCACCTTTACCATTCATTTAGCTATTATAGACATAACCACTTTATAATCATGGTTTAGGATTGAAATGGGCCTGTATGAAGTGGAATCTGATGGGTCTTTACCCTTTTTAGATATTACAGCCACCACCACTTTCTTCCAGGATGTTGTTGTTTCTCCTCCTCTTAAATGCTGTTAAATAAAACCTTCCAGATCTTTATCATTTTTTCCCTCCTAGCTTTCAAACTTCCACAGGAATACCATCTATTCCTGGGGACTTCCCTGTTGATTGGTTATGTATCACCATTTTTATCTCATCTCCTCCTATCCTATTAGTAATTGACCCTCATCAACCTCTAACCTTGGCTTATTTAATTCTTCCATAAACATTTCCATTTATACCTTTTCTTGATCTTCATATTTCTCTGCTTTATGCAGACTTTCATAAAATTTCCAAAATATTTATTTTACCTCTACAGGATCTCATTATCTTCCTTGTTACAGGCTCCTTAAGCTTGGTGACAACTCTTTCTACTTTCTGTTGCCTGAGTCGTTATGCTAAAAGTTTTTGTGCTCTAGTGTTATCAAAAAGAGATGCTTATCAAAAAGAGATGCTTAACAGCCATCTTTCTAAACTCATGCATATTATTGAGGCAATCCCTTATTTTCTGTTTAGCATCCTGCAATTACCCCTCTTCTTGTTCTGTGAGATTCCCCCTATTTTGCAATACTTTAACATGTCAGTCCCTCTAAATAATTCTTATTTCTTAGCCATCTCTCCCTCACTTTTATTTCTACCCTGTTTTTAAACTCCACTTTAATTTTATCCAACTTCTTAGCTATATTTTCAGAAGAAATGTCTTATCTTCTCTAATAACTCCTGAATAATTTCCACTAACCATTCCTTAAATTCCTCTCTTTTCAACAGATAGGTGGGAAAGCACCAAGTGTCTCATTTTTATTTCATTACCCTGTGTTTTTACTTTAGTTATTATAGGCGCATGATCTGAAATAGTTTCAATTAAATGCACAAGTTCCTGTGAAATGTAAGTTCCGTCTTGCCTAGCCCAATTTCTTGGGGAATAATGTGTAAATTCACTCTGAAGTCCTACTACTGAATTCACATCTTCCATACCAAATATTTTCATAAATTTCTTCAAACATCTACCCTCCTTTGTTACATTTTCCATTCTGTGCCCTCCAGACAAATCTTAACTACTGCAAATCAAACGCCAGTCCCCATCTATAGGTAATATTCCCTGCTGAAAACTGATCATTTCTCCCAATATTTTCTTAAGCTCCATTATAGCAGTTTTAGGTGGAATATACATACATACCAGTGTAACCCTCCTCCCTTGCCAGTAGCCCCTTAGTACTTCAAATTTACCATTATTCTTTTTTATTTTCTTCCATCACTAGTGGAGCTCCTCTTACAATTAATATAAGTACTCCTCATTTCCTTTGTCCCACGTATTCCACTGAATAATCATCCTAAAAACCTTTCTTTATCAAATTCACATGTTCGGTTCTTTTCAAATGTGTCTCATGTTCTGCATCATTTTGGTAGTATACATAACACACTGAGCAAGGGCTACTAAGGATACTACTCTAGATATGAAAAAGGGTTAGTCTTTGATGGCACTCTCATTATAATTTAAAAAAGAAAGATGTTTACACATGGCAGAATGTAATTCCAAGGCCAACTGCCAAATGTAACAGCTACCACAAAAAGTATCCTCCAAGAAAGATGCTTTAGCTCTACAGATTCAGCAAGGTCAAAAGGAAGTTCAAGTCCCAAGTTAGAGAAAGTGAGTTGTGTAAAATCTTAGCACGAGAGTAGATGGCCTACCCTTCACTGTTGCAGTATTCCTTACACTAGGGATCCCTGCCAAGGGTAGCCCAATGTCCGGCCAGCACACCAAAGCCTTAGGTTGTTAGAGGGATGTCGTACATCACAAGTATGCTCCCTGCTTATGGCGTAGGGCATAAAGGTGACATACGGACGTACCTTCCTCAGAACTGAAAAGCCCCAGGAGGAACAACAGTCCAAGGAGTAAAAAGGAACATGTGTATCCAGTAGGAAAAAAGAAAAAGGGGAGGAGGGAGAAGCAAATACTGCAACAGCGAAGGGATGGACATTATGGTTAAGATTTTACACAACTGTACTATGTCCTTCCATATCAGTGTTGCAGTATTCCTTACACTAGGAAGAGTACAAAATCTCAAGAGGAAACTTGGGAGGAGGAAGGTCCAGCAGAGCCCTCAATAAAGCCATGCAGGATAGTCCTGGCAAATCCGGCTCTAGCCCTGGAAACCATATCCAACTTATAATGTTTGGTAAAATGTGCAAAGAAGTTGAAGTAGCTGCCTCAAGGATGAAGCTGTTATCCAATCCTTTGAAAAAGAAGAAGCCACAGCTCTGGTAAAATGAGCCTTAACAGAAGAAGAAAGGCTTTTCACATGAAAAGAGTAACAAAAGAAATGGCCTTAGAAATACAGAAAGAAATAGTTAGCTTAGAAATAGCCAAACCTAAAGAACTAGGATGAAAAGAAACAATTGCTCAGACTTACAAATGGCTTTAATTTTATCTAAATTATATCTGACTTGTCTATGCAAATCTGAGGTGTAAAGAACCTTCTCACTAGCAGACTGCAGAGAAGTGAAAAAAGTGGGCAAATGAATAGACTGATTAAGAGGCAACTCATTAACTACCTTGGGCATAAAAGAAGGAAAAGCAAGAGCAGACACCCTGTCCATATGAAAAACTAAAAAAAGGTGATACAGCCATAAGGACCAGAAGCTCAGATATCCTTCTAGCTGAAGTAAGGGCCAAAAGAAGAACAGTCTTTAAAGTACAATGCTTAAGGAAGCTGAAGCTGTAGGCTCAAAAGGAGACCAAGTCAATTTTTCAACAACAGAAAAAAAATAATTAAGCTCCCAGGAAGGAGGAATAGGCTTCCTGGGAGGCCTAATAAGAAGGATGTCTTTAAGGAATTGTTTGACCTCAAATCTAGAAGCCAGAGGAAGAGTCAAAAGCAGACAAGCAGAAATAGCTGAAAGGAGGGCTTTAACTGAAGAGTATGCCAACCCAGCATGGAGCAATTCACACAAACATGAGAAAACTAAAGGAACTTCCCCAGAAAGTGGACCCAGGTTTATGAGCAAGACTCCAAACAGACAATCTCTTCCATTTGAAAAAAATAAGATTTCCTGGTAGTGCGTTTCCTGGCCTCCTGCAGAACCCAAAGCATGTCCTCAGAAAAAAAACTGCCTAAAAGGGAAGGGCTCAAAATTCTATCACCCACAGTGTCAGTTGAAGAGTGGACAAGTGGGGTGGAATAAGAGACTCCTTGTTTTGTGTGAGTAGGTCCACCCTCTGAGGTAACTTGTTGTGACTGCCCTTGGTTAAGTGCAGAAGAAGAAGGAACCAATGCTGTTTGGCACCAACAAGATTTTGAGAGAATCTTGTTGTATCTTGAACAGAACCCTAGGTATAAGAGGAAGGGGAGGGAAAGCATGAAGAAAAATCCCCTTCCAAAAAAAAGACAGGGCGTCCATCTTCCAAGCCAGAGGACATGAAACTCTGGTGCAAAAAAGAGGAAGTTGTCTGTTCCGAGAGGAGGCAAAAAGATCTACATGAGGAGTACCCCATTAGTGGACAATGTCCTCAAACACATCTCTGAGAAGCATCCAATCTTAAGTCTGTATTATGGACCTGCTCAGACATTCTGTCATGATGTTCTGAAGGAATATAAACAGCCTAAAGAGTCAACTGATACTGGACAGTCAGATCCCAAACCTGAACAGCTAGTCTGCACAAGAGGTAAAACAGTGTCCCCCACCTTGTTTGTTGATATACCACATTACTGAGGTATTGTCTGTAAAGACTTTGAGTGGCCCTGGAAGCAATAGAGAATGGAAGGTCTGAAGATACAGAAGAAGAGACCTCATCTCTTTGATGCTGATATGGTCCTTCCTCTGATGAAGGGACCAAAGAAAATTAACCTTCAGTGGGCCGAAAGAAGCTCCCCACTCCACATTTGAGGCATCTGAAAATAGTTCATGAGAGGGGCTAGAGGCTGAAAATGAAGTCCTGGGTTGAGAGACAGTTGATGAATCCACCACTGAGGCTGTAGCTTGAGGCATGGAAGAAGAGGAATTGGAAAGTCCAAAAGAATTGAATGTTGAAGCTAAACTGACTTTCGGAACCACCAAAGCTTTCTCATATGAAGCCTGGCTAGAGGAAGCATAAGAATGGTAAAAGCCATGTACTCCAGAGTCCTTAGAAACTCCCTTGCTGTAACTGAGATCAGAGGAAGAAGGGATTAAAAAAAAAATGCAATCAGAGTTAAAGCCATGGGAAGCGTCAGCGATGCCAGCATAGCAATGGTCTGGAGCCTGCATCTGAGAAGAACATAATCCTGAGAAGGAGTCACAAATTCACTGTAAACCCTAGGCTCTGCAAGAGGCAAATAGCACAGTGAAAGTGCTGAAGCAAGGTCTCTGGAGAGGAAGCCTGAATGAGCAGGTCATCTAGATAAGGAAAGATGTGTATTCCCCTCATCCTGCAAAAAGCAATCACAGGAGTGAGGCAGTTGGTGAATACCCTTGGGGCAGTAGAGAGGCCAAAGGGCAAGGGAGAGAACTGAAAATGCAAGGAAGAAACAGAGAAATGTAAAAATTTCCTAAAATGGGGACGAATAGGAATATGGAGGTAGGCATCCTTGAGATCCAGAGAGACTAGGAGAGCCTGAGGTAGTAGAAGAGGAAACAAGGTTTGAAGGGAAAGCATTCAAAAGGAAGGAAGGATCCTTTAAAAAGGTGTTGAGCTGGGAAAGATCCAGAATGGTGCCTTCTTTCCTGGGAACCAGAAACATTCTGGAATAAAACTCTTTCCTCTTTTGAGGAGCAGAAACTCCTTGGATGGTGCCTTGAGAAAAAAGGCTCTGAAGCACATCCGGAAAAAAGGGCAGCTATTCCTGAGGAGGTTGAGGAATGCCAGAAAAAGGAGGAAGGGATTTCCATACCATGTTATACTGCTGACAAATGATGGCTAGAACCCAAGAGTCCTGAGTGATCCTTAACCAATTGTGAAGGGACAGGGAAAGACAAAGATATAGTGGAGCTTGGCTTAGGAGGGAGGGAAGAAGATAGACAGAACCTGGCTTGTCTGGCAAAGGAGACTTCTGAGCTATGGCAGTCTAATAGACTTAGCAGGAGGAACCCTTCTAGAACCCTTTTACCTTTGGGAGTAGGGTGAGACTGTCTATGTACAAAGGCAGACTTGGTAAGATAATTCCTCTGTAATTGGGGTAAAGGGGAAAAAATATGTTTCAATTTCTGCACAGCCTTTCCCTTCTCCTGAAGAGATCTGAAAAGCCTAGCAGCTGTAGAACCAAAGAGATTTTTATTGTCAAGAGAAGCATCTATCAATTTGGCCTTAATATCATCAGACAAAGGCTAAAGGTGGAGCCAGGAATAACCCCTTAACACAGAACCAAAGGCAGCAGCTCTAGAAGAGGAATCAGCTGTGTCATAACTACATTTAATGTTATGGTAAGCCACTTGAAAAGGGGATCCCAACAAAGAGAGGGCTGAAGCCTTTCCCTCAGAATCTGGAAGGCCTGAAATAACTTGAAAGGCCTCATAGACAAGGGCAAAAACATACCTGGTCATATGGGTCTGATAATTCACCACCCAAAAGGTCAAGGTAGCAGTAGTGTACACCTTTATGCCCAAACTTTCCATGGCCCTACTGTCCTTGTCAAAGGGAAGCAGTCTAGTAGAAGGCAAATGCTTGGAAGGCTTATCAGAAGAAACAGAAATAACAGAGGGGTCAGCAGAGGGACACTTGTAAAAAGATTTACAATAATCAGGTACCTTATAAACTGTATCAGGTTTTTCTGGAGCAGGGTACAGGGAATCAGGAGCCTGAGAAGCTGTTGAAAATGTGTCCAACAAAGCAGCAAGAACAGAAAAAACAGCAAAGGGCTTAGAAGACTCCATTTGAAGGAGTTCATAATACCTCTTCTGAATATCAAAAACATGTTTGCAGTCCCACTTAAAAAAATCCATCATACTAGAGAGAGTATCTTCAAAGGAAATCTCCTCAAAAGAAGACAGTGGACTAATAGAGTTCTCCTCAGAACCATAATCCAATGGAGAGGGAATTTGGGAGGAATAGGCCAAAGACTCTTTATCAGAGTCTAAGTCCTCATTGGATAAGTCCTGTTCCCTGGGCCTCTTAAGAGGAGTAGAGAACCAAGGAGGGGCAGGAAGAGAGACTCCCTGAGGGGGTTTCAAGGCCATGACAGCATTAAATAACCCCTGTGTAAAATCCTGCCATTCCCAAGAAGGATTCTTAGCAGCAAGGGGAATATGTTTTGTCTTCTGCTTCTTCTGTAAAGGGACGTCAGCCCTAAAGATCTTAGGAGTTTCAGACCTCTGCCAACACTCAGTCAATATACTGGGAATCTCCTCCCTAACAAGAATCATGCGGAACACCCCTCAGTCCCTCAGATATTATCAGCCATGGTTCCCCCTGAGCATCTGATATGGACGTCTGCAGATTGTCTGAAGAAGTGCGAGAAGCTGGATCTATGCCAGTCTCAGAAGCAGTTACGGCAGAGGAATCTGATGGAAAAAAATGTGCAATCCTTCAGGCTTTCACCAGCCTCGAGAGAAAAGTCTGGGGGCAGTGGTACAGCAGTAGAATCTGACCTAACTTTTTTGGTCTTCTTCTTAGCAGAAGGCTGACCCTTGGGTCAGGACGATTCCGCTATTGTACCCTGTGCCAACAACGTAAGATGTTGTTTTTTCAGGTAGATGGATAAGGAGGAGAGACGACTACCAACAGTTTTAGGGACAAATGCCTGACTCAACGTATTATCATGGTCATGAGAAGCACCTAAACAAAACAAACACTGCTCATCATGGTCCTTATGGGGAATCTGTCTCCCACACTGGCATTTTTCCTTTATGGATGACATGTAACCTTACAAAAGTAAAAGGCAAAATAAGATGAAACCCCCCAATGGAACACTTAATTGACACAGCTTGGTAACCAGCAGATGAAGGAGCGTTCAGACTGAAGATCGAAGATGGTGTTTGGACTGGCGGCAAAGTTCTGAGGTAGGTACGTGTGGATGTCGGGCACTCTTGGCAGGATTCCCTAGTGTAAGGAATACTGTAACAGTGATATGGAAGGACATATCTACTTCTTTTATGGTCTCTGTGTAAAACTCCTATAAGAAAGGCCTGTCTGAATGTACTGAAACTGCAGGACATTGCTGCATAAAAATGCCAAACATGGAATCAAATAAAAAAAGTAAACAGTCTACAGTAATTCTGGAATGGAAGTTTCTCTGTATTAAGTCTCCTTGCCTCCTTTAAAACATGCATGATCTGGAAAGGATATGAACTAGTATGAATAAAAATTCTGTTTTCTATGCTGATAGATTCAGAGTTGTTAGGTTGTGATGTAAAGTCTTGCACTTCTGCTGTGTCTGCAAATATATGTGGTTGAAGTAATGGCAATGTTGGGCAAGTTGTGAAACTCGGTACAGAATGTTCAACTTGTCTTGATGAAACTCTCCGTGATCTGCCTTGTTTTGCCTTGAGTAGTTACTTCTAGATCAAATGAAAGGCAAACATTAAGGTATCAGCCCATTTGAAGGAGAACTAACCATCTTTCACACTGCTGTGAAGAATGATGAGATAAAATGTTCCAAATGATTGCTGTAATGTTTGGCATACAGACTTATCTATTGAGGTCCTTACATTCATGCTGTCTCTTAAAAGAAGCACGGCTCCAGTTTCTCCTTGTGAAAGCTGATGTTATCTTCCTGCTGCTGGCATCCAACAACTGATTCTGCAAAACTGGCACATGCATTGAAAAATATGGACTCACACATATTGGCCGTCTCTGCACAGCTGGAAAGACCTGGCTCCTCTTTGTTTGTGCACCTACCCCATCTTTGTAGAACTGTCTAGTCTGATCTGCACAGGTCCTGTCTACAAACTGCCCTGAAATGCTAAGATAGCACCAGGTTGTTGTTGTTGTCTTTCGGCTGTTACCGGTTAGGGGTCGCCACAGCGGCACTCCGGTCCACTAATGATTGGCAGTAGATTTTCACGGTGCCAAGTTGCCAGCTCGATGCCCAACCTTCAATGAAGGTACGCCCATTCACGCATGTCTTTCGGAGCGCCACTCGACCCGCGGAGAGGACATGCAGACTCCACACAGAAGGCACTCCCCCGCACACTAGCTGAGAATCGAACGGGAGAACCTCTTGCTGTGAGGCAACAACGCTACTGCTGCACCACTGCAGATTAGTAACATAGCACCAGGCACTGCTTTTAATTCATTTAACCTGATGTGAAGAGACCCTTCTGACTTAAGACAGCTGCCTTATATTGACAATTTGTTCAGATGGGCTTCCCATGCATAATCTAATGAGTCTTGTATTCAAAACAGAAACTATGGAATTTAAAAAGTGACATTTCAATGGGTAAGTTTGTTACTTCTGTCTACCACATAAATTATTTAGAAAGTGAGGAATTGGAGCCAATACTTCTAGAGTGTCACTTGAACTGATTCCATACAATTTTTGTGATGCAGCTGTGTTTCTTTTCATATGGACTATGACATGAAGAATCAGGAGAATTCAGGAAATCATTGTTCCTGAATCTCTTAGGAACTGTCTAATGGTAATATTCTGCTGTGTTACAAACTCTGCCAATATCTTCATTTGTTTTCATTTGTAGGGCAAACTAATCAAAAGCAAGTCTATGACTACCCCTAGAAAAGTTACCCAGGTTGAGGGGTTTAGAAAAGTCTCTTTGTAATTTGCTGTCATTCCCAAGGACTGGAAATGCAAAAATGTCTGTTGTATGTGGTGAACCAACAGTCTCTACTATCAATCAGTTGTTCAGATAGAGTAGATACACATACTTTGTTTTCTCAGCAAACACTGGTGCGAAGCATTTGGTAAATACTTTGGGAGAACTGGGTAGTGCAAGTGGAAAAGATGAAACCAGAAAACTGTGCTGTGCTGCATTCTAGTAAGGATTTTTTTATAGCATATAAGATAAAATATTATGAGGCCATTTGTGGGACAGGCTCCATCTGTGGTATTTGAAGGAATACTGTCAAATAACCATACTGAACTGTTTAGAGTACCTAATAGTCTGTACCAGTCTGTTGCTACACAGGAAGACGGCTTTGAAATATGTCTCATAGTGATCCTGGGCAGGGGAGTGGGGCGGGCAAGGAGAGGGTAGGAGATGTTTGGTTGCATCTTCCATTTCTTGAAGAAGTTAACCTGTGTTTGGACTGTTTTTTTTCTTTGAACTGCTTTTGTTGTCAAACATTTTGAGAAGAATGTTCCTTCCTAGAAAATGGTTTCTTATTAGGAGTAAAGGTGTTTTGGTACTGAGGCCCAAAGGATGCATACATGTCCTGAAAAGATCAAATTTTACCTCTCCATTCAACAACCCCAATTACATTCACTGATGTTTTACCAAAATAAAAATTCTTCTATGACAAGAACATTTAACAACCCCCTCAATGTCTTCATTATATGCTTCCCTTCTGAACCTTGCAAATGTTCTCATGACAATTCTAGACATGACAGCCATTGAAATATAGCTGATTTATCTCCCTGCCCAGTGTGTGAGTTAGGCTTTCTAAATGCACTCATTGCCGAAAAGCCAGTGAGATATTAAAACGCTCCCACTGCTACTTGAAAGATAGTCCCTCCCTCAGACAGCTCTTCACCTTGCCTCAGGGTGGAATCCCCAGAGAAGTGAACAGAAGAGAAGACAAACAAACAGGCACTGTCTGACTGAGGGAAGGCTTGACAGATGACAGGCACGAGGACAAAAATAACTTAGAAACTATTGGGAACAGAGCGCGAGTTTTACTAAATCTGCACTTTTACAAGATATCATGCATGCCAAATAAATAAGGACTCAAACATTTTTCTGTAATTATCCAATAATAAGACTGATAACTGCACAGCTTTCTGCTTTAAACAGATGTAGATAAAGAAACCATAGCAGGATCAGGGTGAGAAGGTGGCCGCAATGGTACAGCGGTTAGCGGTGCCACCTCACAGCACGAGGTTTGCTGGTTTGATTCTTGGCTTGGATGCCTTCTGTGCAGAGTCTGCATGTCCTCCCTGAAGTTGCATGTGTTTCCTCTGGGTGCTCCGGTCTCCTCCCACATCCTAAAGACATGCTGCAGGTGGATTAGCCACTCTAAAGTGGCCATAGTTGTGTGTGTGTGTGTGTGTGTGTGTGTGTGTGTGCGCGCGCGCGCACGAGCGTGTGTGAGACAATTAGCTTTTAAAATATTTTTAAAGTATAGTAAAGTAGAGGCAATATCCACTTTGCATCAGGACATCTCTTCCTTTTTCTGCATTTTTTTTCAGGTAAAAATAGATTTCCTGCAAGCCAATTAAAAAAATCCATCCATATAATTTAAAGTATCTAGGCCAATTAAAAAATCTATCCATATCATTTAAAGTACCCAGTAAATAAATTTCTTCTTGTGGGGACCCTGAGAACCAAGGGGAAAAATTCCTTCAATAAGAATCATGAGAAGGAGAAGAATGTACCTCTCTTGCATACATTTAAAAAAAAAAAATCTTTATTACCATAGGAACCAGGAGAAAAGTATTTGTATTCCTTTTCCATTTTCCCTCTTGAACCCTTACAGGTACAAGGGAAAATCTGAATCGCAATTCTCTGTACATGGACTGCTTGAGGTATTAAAAAAAACACATTGGCAAACATTTTACAATCAAGGGAGAGCTCAATAACTTTAGAAGTTGTTTTTAATGTTAGAATAGAGAACTCAAACTGATAAAAAAATTATTGCATACTTGGGTAGGCTCCTTAATGACTGAATTCCCTAGTCTCAGTCACCAACATATAACCAATGAAGATGCCACTACGGTATTAAACTTTGATGGCACCAACACTGATGAGAACTTTGGTATTTTAGAAAATTACTGCATGTCTATTAATGTGAGTTGCTTCATAGTTAGTAGCCATCACAGAAATACTGGCAGATTTTCTTCGTTTAACTCCATGACAGCCTTCTTTGGTGATTCTCCATCGCTAGGTTTAACTTCTTTTTCTCTTGCTTCTGCATCTTAATGACTTCCATGACTGAGACTGGAAACAAAACACACAAAAAGCCTTAAAAAGACAATTATGTAAGCTATGTTGGCAAACAGAAATGAAACCCTGACTTTTTCACCAGTAATTCTGGTTCAATCAGGAATCTTGGGCAGTGGGAGGAGTTGGCATGGCTTGGGGGGAGGAGTTGGAAAGGCAATGGGTTGGTCCATGCAGGATGACCCAGACAACAGTGCTTGGTTATGTGGTACACTAAAGACCAGGGAAAATACATGTGTGGAAGCAAGCAAGTGCATCTGTAGCAAGCTACTGTGGAAATTACTTGCGATTAAGGCATGGACTTTGATGCATACACCAAAAAATCCCCAACCCTTCCAGTGAACAGCAGCAGCATTTCTCTTGGCACCTGACTCTCACCTGTTTGAAGAACAAATGGACTGGCTGGTTCTCACCCATGGGAAAGACTGGGTTAATAGGGCTGAGGACCAAAAAAAAAAAGAACCAAAGATTGGTAGAAGCCTATCAAAATGACAATCTGATACTTATTATAATTCTGACTGAAGATCTCTGAATTAAAATATTAAATGATAAATCAGTATGAGCTATTACAGAAATGAAATTTCTCAGATGTTTATGTGGGATGTGAAGCATCTCAAGTAGTGAGAAATGAGGAAGGTTCCTAACACTGAGTGCCTTGTGCACTTACCAAAGTTCCAAGGACTGCTGGCAAAGGTCAGGTACATAGGTCTCAAATGTCCCGAATTTCCCAGGAGCACCTTTTTTAAGCTTAAATAAGCTTTATTGCCCAACTGCCCGATTTAGGTACTTGCGCACCTGAGATCTGTGATAAAGCTATCTCTGTTCTGGCTGTAGATGTCTCAGCAAATCAGAGCACTACTTTACTGCATCTAATTTGCATGTGGCACGGGCCAGTTTCTTGCTTTCATTTTGTTTACTGCTTAATATGCTTAATATGCGGCAGCGGACTTTAGATGGCTTTTGTTTTCAATTAGGTCTGCTTAGTACGTATATTAAGCATTGTAGAAGTTGCTTGTTCGTAGCTGACCATCTCTGGAAGGAAATGTACTGTACTCATCAAGACACTGGATGAAGAGAATGTACTCAATGAGGGATGGCAAGACTAAGCCATGAAGACTTCTACTATGCGAAAACCTGAGCAGAGCGGGACTGCTGATCATGGAGACTGAAGTCATATTTTGAAGCTGAGAGTGCTGCTGCCATTACTGATCGTTGGAGGAAATGTGGGTTGCCAGTCTGAAGAACAACTACAGGAATATTGTCAACTGCCAAAATGAGAACATTGAATATATTACTCGCCAGTTTAGATATTGGTCAAGATTAAGTGATTTACTTAATACATTTTAATGATTTAGTTTTCTTTGTTTGATTTTGTTGTGAAGATCTGTAAACATTTATGTTTTTGTTCTATTCATCTTTAAATAATTTTGTACAATCTTGGTTTTAAAATTAAGAAAAATGTGTTTAAAAAAAAAGAACTATTGCAGTTCATATTCACAGGAGTTTTCCTGTTGCTTGTGCAGTTCTACAACAATAAAGAAGATTAGAAGATTAGAAGAGAAGGCCTCTTGGTTGTGCCACGGACTGGATTTTATGTTAAACTTTACCTTGTATAAAAGGTAAGTAGCTTAGGTGTGAAAGTTAGCCACACAATCTGTATCAACAATACACTTGTTTTGTCCAAAAAAAAGCTGCATTTATTTATTAAAATTTTTCATTTCAAATGTGTAGTTAGCATTTTGTTTATGGCTATAGCCAATTCATTTATATATTTTAAAGGCATTTAAATATGCACTGTGAAGGGTTGCTGCCGAGAGTCACAGAAAATCATCTACTGAGTTTTCTCTTTATTTATATTGTTGCTGGAGCATTAGTGTAAATATAGACTTTGTCTATGCCAGATAAACTAATCTTTACTATTTTCTTTCTGCCTTACTTGCCTTATCTGCCCCTATCATGTGGATAGTACCTCTGGTCTAAACATAAATGATTTATTTCAGTGGCATTATTTAGTGACATTCCATTTTTAAGGATTCCCCAGCACTGAAAACAATGGAGTCAACTGCCTTTATTTTCCTTCTCTCTGCCATTTGCTGGGGTTGGTGGGTATTTTCTGGTAACATAGCATGTATTACTTGAATTTTATATGGTTTTATGAATACATGAATAATCCCATATTTTGAGCATGTAAGTCTTTGTGTATGTGTACAACTCTTTAAAAATGCCAGTATGTGGGTGTTCATTAATTTCCTTATTTAAGTATGCATATCCTATGTTAATAAGGTGTCCCTGATTTTAAGGTCCTTTGTACCCAATTCTCTCATTTGGATGCTGAGAGGTATGGTCAGGCACAATCATTCACACTGAAAAAGGGACTGCTGTTTGAGATTCAGATCAGACAAAAGACAAAGGAGGAGGCTAAAACCTTCAACTTATGACTTACTGTTACAGTGCCCATCCATGAATAAGATCATTCATACCGATAAAACCAACTGTCTTCTAATGGAAAAATTTGTACTGGACTGAAAAATGATCTGGTACTATTTGTTTTCAGTTAAAAAAGTTCCCTTGACTTAAAACTAACATAAGGAAACACATTCCTTCAAAATTTAATGCATTTTTTACAGAAGCATTATTACAAAAACTCTGCATCTAGACTAATTAAAGATTCATTATTAAATAAACTCTGCATCTACACTAATTATTAATTAATAATTATTTGACATGAAAATAAACTATTTCTCTCCTAACCCCTTTCCCAGTCGCTACTGCCTGTTGATTGTCCCCCCAGTCCCTAAGACCCTTACAGTTTTTTACATATCCTTTTACCAACACACCTTTACTTTGTAAGACCCTTTACATACGTTACATTCTGATACTGAAAGAACTCAATTCAAAACTGCACAAAAAATACATTTTTGTTGCTTACTAATTTTTTCTGTGTATTGCGTTTGACTCGGTCCTACCCGCTCTGTTCCCCCACCCACCCCATTATCATTTAATTTATACTCTATTCTCTGTAATCACACTCCTTTCTGTGCTACCTCACTTCCTTCACCACATAACCCACCCCTTTCAGCCAGCTCACTTCCTCCCCTGTAACCACTCTTCTCCCTCTTCACTTCCGCCATATTGCTCTCACATACCACTAATTATTTTTTATTATATTCTCTTAAATCTACTGTGACAGCATTTGTAAATTCACAATTATTTCTATCCTCCTTATCACAACTATCACACCATGCTTACTTCAACAGCTAGTTTTCCTAAGCATATCCTAATTCTCCTGTGTTAGAGTTTAGCAATGCTCATAATCTCTGCAGCTACCTCCTACCAGTGCTCTCTCCCAACGTCATTCCACACACCTACTTATTTCTACCCCCTCACACATCCTCTCACCTTCCACTCTTTCCCAATAGCTCAATCTCTCTTTCCACACTTTACCTACAACTTATTTTAAATCAAGCAATTTCCTCTGCCAACTTTCCCACTAAAAATCAAACTAGTTGACCATCCCAAATGTAACTATATGTCATCCCTCAGGCTACTCCTTTTCAAACTATGTTTATCAGGTGATGTTCATCCTAATCCTGGACCTACTTTCTCCACATCTCTTCCATCTTTCTTCCTACCCACCCAACCCACCACTCCTACAAATTGTTCTCAAACTACCACAATTGCTCACACCAAAAACATATCTATAGTATCTAAAACCTGGCTTAAGCCTCAGATTTCCAACAATGAAATCCTACCACCAGGTTATAACATCATCTGACAAGACTGAACTAAAAAGAAAGGTGTAGGTGTCACCATACTGTTGTCCAATCACCTCTCCCTCCCTCTCTCTATCTCAGCTACTGATTTTCTCCCTGCTGAAATCCTCATCGCCAACTGTCACTTAAATACCTACAAAAAAATCACAAATGTCTCTATCTACATCCCCCCTGGTAACAACATTTCTATCCTAGAATACTTCCTCTCCTGGATATCCCACACTATCCCCTATGAAACTGTCATTCTGGGCGATGTAAACATCGACTGGAATACCCTCAATACTAACTCCCCTCACTCTGCCATTAACCTCTTCGGCTTCACCCAGCTGATCTCTAACCCAGCTCATGTAAATACACACACTAACCTCCACCTTAGACTAGATACTCGCCTCCAAGTCTAACCTCTACCATAATCCAGCTACACTTCCTGATATCCTTAGTACTCACCATCCTACCTTTACTATCAGACATTCTCCCCAGCTTCACAAACTCTAGCAATACAGAGACTTCCAGAAACTCTCAGGCTTCAGTGCTGAAACTTTCAACAACCTCCTATCTTCTTACAACTGGTCCTTCCTCTACAGTCGTCCTCTAGAAGATGTAGTTCTTGCCTTTAATATAATTTTCCTTGAGACACTAAACTCCCTAGCTCCTATAAGGAAAATAAGAATCAAAACTCTTTCTACCCCCTGGTTAACCACCAGAACCTTCATGAATTGGTGTGATAGTGCCTTGAAAAAATGGAAGAAAGCCAAGTCTCCCAGTGATCTCCAAAAATACAGGGGTTTACGTAACATAACCAAAAGAAACATTGTCTCAGACAAACGCAGCTATTTCCACAATCCAATCAACAACCCACACTCTAATCCCCAAAAATTCTGGCAAACTGTAAATAAGTTACTTTATCCCGTGTCCCCAGCACCCCCAAAATCCTGCCCTAATAGCTCCACTTCAGAAACCACCTCAGCCTTAAATTCCTTCTTCATTAACTCTATCCATAACCTTACAAAAAACAATACCACATCACCCTCTCCCCCTACCTCTATCCATTCCTCCAATTGTACCCTTAGACCTGTCCCCCACAACCTATGTGAAGTCCCTTCTCTCCAAACTTAAAACTTACTCTGAATCAGCAGATAACCTACCTTCTCATTTCCTAAACATTGCTGCAAATTCTATTGCTCTCCCTATCTCCATTTTGATCAACAGATCCATCAAGGAAAATATAGTCCCCGATATCTGGAAAAAGTTCTATATCATACCTCTACATAAAAGGTGGAAGTGAAACAGATTCTTCCAATTTTACGCCCTTTGCTAAACTATCTCCACTATCAAAAATCCTAGAAAAGTGCATTCACCACCAACTCCTTGATTACTTAGTTAAAGAAAACCTTCTAACATCCACTCAGCATGGCTTTTGTCCTTAACACAGCATTACTACTGGTCTAACATCCTTTACTAACACAATAGCCACATCTCATGATAATAACTTGCTCGTCTCCTGCTTATTTCTTGAGTTATCCAAAGCTTTTGACACCATCTCTCATAGCTTACTCCTAAGCTAAGCTAGAATCTCTCACCCTCCCTAACTCTACTCTTTCCTGGTTCTCTAGCTACCTTGCAAATAGATTCCAAGCTGTGAAATGGCAATCTAACCTCTCCTCTTTCTACCTGTTCACACCGGGGTACCCCAAAGCTCCATCTTTGGACCCCGTTTATTTAACATCTTCATCAATAATCTTCACTCTGTTTGCCCACTCTCAACTGTTATTCAATATGCTGATGACTCCACTATCATCTCCTGCTCCAAAGACATCTCTCACCTTCATTCCCGTACCCAACATTCTCTTTCTCTATTGAAAACTAGCTTACCTCCAACAAACTTATACTAATCCCCAAGAAAACAAAACTACTTCTATTCCTTCCAAAATCATGCAACATCACAGAGACTCCTTCTCAGTCTCTTCCCTAAACAATACAATTATATCTACTGGATCTCACACTAAACTCCTAGGTGTCATAATTGAT
Organism: Protopterus annectens; assembly: GCF_019279795.1. Classification (NCBI taxonomy): domain Eukaryota; kingdom Metazoa; phylum Chordata; order Ceratodontiformes; family Protopteridae; genus Protopterus; species Protopterus annectens. The sequence continues at coordinate 524,249,424 of NC_056730.1, read as the reverse complement.
GATAACCTAACATTTGAGCTATACATTCAGCAATGCATAAAAAAACACAACAAAAATTAGGCTTCTTATACAGACGCAAAACATTCTTCACCAATGCCTCCAGAGTCTCCCTAGCACAAGCCCTCCTACTACCAACGCTACTCTACGCTGCCCTCTTACTCATATCCCTCCAATCTAATCTCATGAATAAATTACAACAAACATACAAAGTTGCAAGGTTTGCTACCAACTTACATTATCACACTCATCACTGTGTAGCCCTAAAAAACCTGCACTGCCTCAAATTCCAACACCACCTTCTACAACCCCAACTGCTCCTAGCTCATTATATAAAAATACAACCATAACTTGCATTTACAGGCCTTGAGTATAGTGTAAATATGCCCCATCCTTATGAAGATACATTGATTGTCATGATCAATGAATGGACACTTCCAAGGCCTTAGCTACAGAGCAGGTGTAGGACTAATGAAAATTGAAGCAGCTATGGCAGACTACCTGCAGGATCCTCATATAATTTAGCATTACATATTATCACATCAACATGCAGTTCTGTTTCGTAGATATTTCCCCTGCATCACACAACAATTGGGTCTGTGGTACATCACTGTACTTTTAAACTCAGGAGAAGTGGTATTTCATAGCTAGCAGCACGTTTAAAGATGTGCTGCAGAGATGGGCATCAGCTATGCATACTATGAACTGGAGGCATCCATGCTCAATTTACCAGGATTCAAGATAAAAAAACAGAAAAGTCAAAATGTGATAAATCCCCCATTCCTCCCTAGATGATCAACATTCAGCTAGTACCACAAGCAATGGAGGGACCAGGCAGGGAGGATGTGATTAAGCACCAACACCAGCACTCATCCTTTGGAAAGCTCACTGCAATGGTGACAGTGACACTAGAAGGGGTACAGGTATATTACCTGCAGAAATCAGCCTAGCTGCATGCATGGCAGCCTGCATGCATCTCCTGAAACCAGCAGTTGTCGAGCATGCAAGCTAGTGAGTGAGTGCAAATGCGTGAATATGACCAGTTTGCAAGACTGACAGAATGGCCGGTCCCTAACATACAACTCTCATGAGCATGTAGGTCTTTGTGTATCTGCACAACTCTTTAAAAAACTGCTTTGTTATGATGCCTGTCTCTGTGTAATTGACTGTCTCTGTGGGTGTGTCCATGAGGAATGACTGTCCTGAAGGCTTTTATCATCACACAGGAACAAACAGGACATTTAAATGTAGGAAACTGAAGCTACTAGGAAGACTCTGCAGACCTTCCCAACCCCCCCCCCCAAAAAAAAGAAAAGTAAAGACTTGAACTTAACACAGGAGAAAAGAACATTTTACTGTATATGGCAATAAGCTGCCTAGTCCACCACACTGGAAGAAGTCAGCAAATGGAACTGGGAGATGTTCCAACTTTGCTTCATGCATTTTCTTTTTTGCACTTTTTATCGCCAGTGACTGCTTATCATCAGTGACTCCTCTGCCAACAAACTCATTCATTCCCTCATCACCAAATTCAAGAGCCAGCTGAGGGGCCATCACTTAAGCAGCCATCTGGGTAGTTAAAGGGATACACCATATATTGCCCTATGTCCTTGTATGAACTCGACTAAGTAGGGGAAAGGGCTAGCCACATTGGACATTCCTCATTTTTACAAGGGACACTGCCAGAAGCACTCCCACCCACCAATCCAAAAGTAAAGAAAGTAATTTGCTCAGTCTTCACTGTGGAGGCTGTACCTCTCTGTGTGCTTAATGAATACTTGCAATCCTGCTTACTTCCCAGAAAAGGTGAGCAGGCAATATCCCCTCACTCCTCTTCTTCCCTGCCTAGCTCTTCCAGTTCTAAGGTAATCGAATCTTGGTCACCTAGGCTGCAGTCAGGGCTCTATTCATTTGTGCCAATGAGCCAGGCAACTTTGCAACATGCATTTATTCTATTTAGTTAGTGGGATAACAGAGATATTCTCATGGGTAAGTGAGGAAATGGAATCTGAATAGTTACTGATTATACTGCTTACAGTCACACATTTTTCTTCACTGTTCTAGTTTTCTTAAAGAATATGTCTGTGTAAAGACAACAGCAATACAATGCATTTTATGGTCTTTACATGTGACAAAGTAGCTAAGGTTTAAAATAAGGTTGCTAAAACCTAGAAAACAACTTAATGAGCTGTGAACTGTAGCTGGTGAGAACTGAACTTAAAAAGGCTGACAAATGATCTCTAAGGTATCTTGTTGTCAGGTTCCAACAAATATTATTTTCATTTAGGAGCTTTACTTACAGCATCTGTTCACCTGCGGTGGTGGTGCTGCGGTAGCATTGTCGCCTCACAGTAAGACGCTGTCTGGTTCGATTCTCAGCTAGAACGTCTTCTGTGTGGAGACATGTGTGAATGGGTGTACCTTCGTTGAAGGTTGTGCGTCAGGGCTGGTAACTCGGCACGTAAAAATCAACTACCAATCATTAGCGGACCGGAGTTCCGCTGTGGCGACCCCTAACCGGGAAAAGCCGAAAGACACAACAACTTACAGCATCTGTTCAATAAGGCATTCTGTGTTTAACTTCTAGTGAAATGTGTGTATGTGTGTGTGTGTGTGTGTGTGTGTGTCTAAAGTTCAAACACAAACAAAAACACAGTATAGTTTCAAAATGTGAGAAAAGATAAGCGTAAGTGAAGAATCAAAAATAAGATGACTTCTGAGAAAACCGACTAAAACATTTTTCAGGTTCACATTACCATTCTTTTACCTAATCACAGAACAGGGCTAGCTATGGATATCATGTGACCAGGAGTACAGACTACATGAATCTTGTAAAAATGCATCAAGAACCACTGCTATGGCTTCCAAGATGGCTGCACATTAATTAAAATCTTAATTTCAACTCTCCCAGTGTGAAAACAGAAACTCAGAAAAGAGAGGCAGTAAATTTGTATTTTTGGGTAAATTTCAGTAACTGGCTAGTTAAGTGCACTGCCTGGATGCCAGCAAAAAAAAAAAAAAAAATCAGAGAACCTGAAAGAAAAGGAGGGACAAAGTCATTTTTTGATGCAGAAAATGCTAAGAATCAAATACAAAAGTTTGTCCAACAAACAGTGAGCTATGAAACAGAAGGAGATTCTGCTTCTTGTTCTTCTGTTATTAAGGCCACAGAAAGACTGTGCCAGTAAAAATTTTCAAATGTTTCAACAGAAAATGCTTGAGAAAGAAAAAAGCTTAAGAGTTGACTAGAAAAAAATGAGAGTATGTTGGAAGTGAAGCAGAGACTGAATTTGGGAAATGGAGATAAACAGGAATTAAACCAGTAACTTGGAAATTGACAAATAAATGTTGGATTACAAAGTATTAATGATATTTGTGAAACATGACAGAACAAGAAAATTTGGAAATAACAGATTTTTTATGACTCTGTTAAACTTGTAGGGGACTCTAAAACATATACCCTACTTCATGTCGTTAATGTTTGCAGGAACACTTGGCAGACGGGAAGAAGACAGAGCAACTTAATTGTAAATAAAACAACATTTTGCTCTTAACAGTATATAGTGTAGGATATAATCTGCATGCTATAAAGTAAAGATTTATCTGTTATTTTCAAGTGTAATGGGGATGCTAAAGTAAACAGGTGCCCCCTTTTTTCCCTTCATTTGTCTTTCTACTTGTTCAGTTTTAAAAATATGTAGGCACTGCAATATAAAAAAGAAGCAAAGTATGGTCAAAAAAAGTATGATTCAAGAAAACTTGATATGCCTTTTCTCATTCTTGCACAGGGGAATGACTGGATTAAGGCTCTTGGCTTGATCTTAAGAGAAAGCAAATACATAAAAAGAACAGTGAATATAATAAAAGCAATTCAATTAATAAATAAATGCATGCTTGTTGATGCAACTCTGTATCTGGTTCTCATGTCCCTATGTTGGAGACAATCTGATAAAGAGTAATAAAAACAGAATACTTCTTTCTTTCAATGGCTAGAAGATAATGTTTTCTGAAAGCATTCAAGTGTTTTCCCATTCTGGGAGAGCAATAAAGATAAGATAAAATCAGACAACAGTAAAAAGTTTTATAAGATATGACATAGGTTCAAATAGATATGACAAGAAACAACTCTATAAAAGATCAACCTGCCAAACATTAGTGTGTGTATGTAACACAAAAGCTTTAACTAGATATTTAACAAAAAAGCTGTTACAAATAAAATGTGGGAATAATAACTTTTTTAACACAGTGATGTTTTCTATATTATCTTTAAATGTTAATGGTCTTACAGATATACACATAAAAGAAGTAGTAGTGAATGATACTAAAAATGTAGAGTGCAAATAGCTATACAGGAGACACATTTGGAAAGAACTGAAGGGGCAGAGCCAATATGGCCAACTGAAAGCAGCAAATTGTTTTGATCTCTACAAAACTATTCTCAAAATTGGGAAATTGGGCTATTGTAACTCAATTTATCAAATCTTAACAGTCTAGTCTTTGTTGCTTCTAATTTTGGTGGACAACTACATCATATGAAAATGAACAGCTTTAAGCACTCCCATTCTGATTCCTCCCTGAAGAAAGACTTGCAGCTAATGACTTTCACTCTACAAGAACTGTCTATGAAAATGGATGGCTTCCAAGAAAAATCTGGAAAACTTATGGAGAATTGTCTTAAACAAATTAAAATATCAGACATTGAAACTTCCTTAAAGGACATCAATGGAAGACTTAAAGAAGACGAATCACAAACTGAATTTTTTCTTAAACAAAATGCCTGGTTCTTTAACAAAACTGACAACTTAGAAAACAGAGAAAAGATGCAATATTAAAATTTTTGATCTCCATGAAAAATCGGAAGGTGAGGACATTATTTCTTTTTTAAATGTCTGGACACTAGACTTACAAGAGGGCTTCTCCTATGGTATACAAAAAGCTTGTAGAGCTATAGGGATGCTGGCACCAACGTCATCCTCGTCTCCATCAAGATCCACATAACATTTCTATCTTATACAGATAAAGAACTTATTCTCAAAACTGCCTGGAGGAAAGCCCGTCTGAAGTTTAAGCAAAATCAAACCAGATTTGCTAATGACTACTCCTCCAAAGTAATGGACACAAGGAAGAAATGCTGGCCAGTTGTGAAAGTGTTAAAACAAAACAATATCAGAGCTCAAATAATTAACCCAGCTAGAATTAAAATCCACCTATCCAATGACGTAAGAACCTTTAATAATCTAGAGGAATATCTCCTTTCATCCAAAACAATAACATAATTACCTTCCCTGAGGATGTGGACTGGTCATCACCTTCTGTGAAAAAAATCTTCAGATAAAAAAATCTTGGACACACTTAAAAAAGAAGGAACAAAATACTGACACTTTGACTGTCAATAATGCCAAACATTTCAAAGCATCTACTTTGAAAAAACTTTTTTTTTGCTAATATATTAACGGTTTGTTTCTATTTATAGTGCCGTTTTACTTCCTCTTACTCTGTCCATTTTTACTTGAGTGTTTAGTCATTCAGTCCAGACTGGTGCAGAAACTCATGTACTTTTACAAATAATTTTCTCATTATGGTCTTAATATTATTACAGCAGTTCATTATTTTATCTTGACAAGGCTGGTCACTGGCAAGAACACGTTACACTGAAATTTATATCTGAAATGCATATTGCCAATATGTTAAGACATTAATATCAATATATAGAAAGTTGCAAGTTTCTTGAATCATACATACTTGGTTGCAATTTTTTTTTCTTATCAATATAATATTTGTGAAAGGCTGTCTTTTGCTTGAATCTGTTTGGAGCTGTTCTCTATTCTTTTGAGACTTTGGAGCTATTTATTTTGCTCTCTGCTTTACTTGCTTCTTATTTCACATGATATGATTCTACTACTATGTGTCTAACATTATTATACAATAGCTGAATAAATTGTATCTCCTTATAAGTGTTAGCTCAGTGGTTGTACGTAATACTTATCAATGTAGTAAGTAAAGTATATGATGTTTTGCCTATATTAGGTGCAAAGTCCTTTCTGCTTTTTCTGGAAAATGGACTTTTACATTGCATAGTTTGTTTTAGGTATGCCCTCTGATTGTTCATATGCTACCCATTAGTTATTGGAAGGACACTCTTGGCTCTCATTTAGCCTAAAAGGGGAAAGTAACATTATGAAAGAATTCTACTCGATTTCCCAGTGTTTTTATAACTCAGTGGTGTGCATCCTTATTGTACTGCTCCATATGGAGAGCAAGGTCAATGTAATATTGATTTTGTATACCTTTACTTTGTTTGTAAAATGACAACTTTGACTGCAATTTTATTAACCACATTATTAATACATGTGTTACAAATCTGGTGTTGTGGAGGTTTGGTGGAAAACTAAATAACTTGTAGTATTAACAGATTCTTACTGTTTAGGGTACTACTATCCATTTTTTTTTCAGCAGATCTATTTACTTTTTTCAGATTCACTTTGATGAATAAACATGCTGCTTTTTGGACACGTTTAATTTTAATTTCTTTCTCTCCCTTGAAGAGGGGTTATGGGTAAGGTTTTTTCTATTATGTAAGCAATTGTTTGCCTCCTGTGATAAGTCTGTATTAAATTCTCTTTCTCTGAGCAAGAGATTTCATGTTGGAATAAAAATAAGGCATCTTTTTAATGTGAATCTCTGCAAAACATTGTAGCGTATGCGTATCTTCAGTCACTTATATACCTTAATAGTTTTTACTTTAATGATATATTGAGAATCTAACTGTTTTACTCTCTTTTTCTCAGGTTGTTTATTTGAGGTTTTTCAACTCAAGTATTACTATAGATTCTCTTCTAACAATGCTATTTTCAGTACTTATCCTGCAATATTTACATATAGAGCTTTAAAAAAAATAAAACTGTGGAGGGTGAAGTGGAAAAGAAGAAGAAGATGAAGAAGGGAAATGGAGGGAAAAGGGGAGACAGAATGAGAAGTGGGGGAAAGATAGAGAGTGAAGATGAAAGGAATGAAACTATCTCTTCAAGTCATGTTTGTTACTGAGTAATATGTCATCCTGAGTTTTTATAACCTATGTTTTTTCACTATGATTATTTTAAGAATCCCATACATATATTTTAGTATATTCCCCTCCCTCCACCATTGTATTAACTGAATATCTGAACATAGGTAATGAAGAAGCTTTGATAACTGGCTATTGGATATTGAAATGGTTTTTGATTCTTTAAACTGGGATTTTTTTATTTAAAGTCCTAAATCTTTTTGATTTTCCTTTTTCCGTCATTTTTCTCATATATATATATATATATATATATATATATATATATATATATATATATATACTTGAAAGTTCGAAGTGCTAAAACTTCGAAACATATAGCGGAGATCGCCACAGAGTGCGGAATGGGAAGATTTCTCTTTACTGCACTGTAGTGTGATCTCGGAGTGGGTATATTTAAGTAGCGAGGGATGTGGGGGGTGCAGGGGGGCTTGCCCCCCTGCATAGAGCATTTTTTTTATTTGTGTTTTAAATGTTTTTTCTTTTTTTTGACATTCGGAGTTTTAGCACTTCGAACTTTCAAGTTCGACCTTAAGTGCTTTGAAGTTGTCAGACTTCGACAATATGATATAGACCCATGTATATATATATATATATATATATATATATATATATATATATATATATATATATATACACACACACACACACACACACACACACACACACACACACACACACACACACAAAATTTAGCCTTTGTTAAATTAGGTCCTTTTACTTTGGACTGTCTCCTCAACTTAAAACACCAAACAAGGTTGTCCCCTGTTTGCAGCACTTGCCATTGAAATGTTTGCTATATTTATAAGAAATAATATAAAGATTGATGGTATTGATATATACAAAACCAATATAGTTCTAAAATAATGTTATTTGCAGATTATATTTTGCTTAAATTATCTAATTAAAAAATAACTATCAGAGTGAGAATCCTCAAATAATAAACATTAATTATATTAATTATATTACTAATAGTATTAATAATTAACATTAATTATTAATTAATTGATAAGGCATATGGCAACTTGTATGAAAGGTTGGACTCTACGGAGGGAGACAAGGACCTGTACCTATTGGCTAGAAGGAGGGACTGAGCTGTGAAAGATGTGCAGCAAGTTAGGGTGATAAAGAATAGAGAGGGAAACATACTCTCAAGGGAGGAGAGTGCATTGGGCAGATGTAAAGAGTACTCTGAGGGACTTATAAATGACGAGAATCAGAGAGAGAGAAGGTTGGAAGATGTGGGGATAGGGAATCTGGAACTGCAATGGATTAGCAAGGAGGAAGTAAGGACAGCTATGAAGAGGATGAAGAATGGAAAGGCTGTTGGTCCAAATGACATACCTGTGGAAGCAAGGAGGTGTTTAGGAGAAATGACAATGAGGTTTTTAATCAGACTGTTTAACGAAATCTTAGAAAGTGAAAGGATGCCTGAGGAGAGGAGAGGAAGTGTACTGGCACCGATTTTTAAGAATAAGGGTGATGTGCAGAGCTGTAGTAACTATAGAGGGATAAAACTGATCAGCCACAGCAGGAAGTTATGGGAAAGAATAGGGGAAGCTAGGTTAAGAAGGGAGGTGATGATTAGTGAGCAGCAGTATGATTTCATGCCAGAAAAGAGCTCTACAGATGTGATGTTTGCTCTGTGTGTGTTGATGGAAAGTATAGAGACGGTCAGAATGAGTTGCACTGTGTCTTTGTGGACTTACAGAAAGCATATGACAGTGTGCCTAGACAGGAATTGTGGTATTGTATGAGGAAATCGGGAGTGGCAGAGAAGTATGTAAGAGTGGTACAGGTTAGGTACGAGGGTAGTATGACAGTGGTGAGGTCTGCGGTAGGAGGGACAGATGCATTCAAGGTTGAGGCAGGATTACATCAAGGATCAGCTCTGAGCCCTTTCTTATTTGCAACAGTGATGGACAGGTTGACAGACAAGATCAGACAGGAGTCCCCGTGGACTATGATGTTTGCAGATGGCATTGTGATTTGTAGTGAGAGTAGAGAACAGGTTGAGGTGACCCTAGAGAGGTAAAGATACACTCTAGAGAGGAGAAGAATGAAGGTCATAAGGACTAAGACAGAATACATATGTGTGAATGAGAGGGAAGGCAAAGGAATGGTGTGAGGATGCAGGGAGTAGAATTGGCAAAGATGGATGAGTTTAAATACTTGTGATCAATGGTTCAGAGTAATGGTCAGTGTGGAAGAGAGGTGAAGAAGAGAATACAGGCAAAGTGGACTGGGTGGAGAAGAGTGTCAGGAGTGATTTGTAACAGACAGGTACCAGTAAATGTGAAAGGGAAGGTCTGCAAGATGGTAGCGAGACCGGCTATGTTACATGGGTTAGAGATGGTGACATTGATGAAAAGATAAGAGTCAGAGCTGGAGGTGACAGAGTTAAAGATGTTAAGATTTGTAATGGGTGTGAATGAGGATGGACAAGATTAAAAATAGGTATATTAAAGGGTCAGTTCAGGTTGGACGGTTTGGAGACAAAGTCAGCCAGGCATGATTGTGTTGTCTTGGACATGTGCTGAGGAGGGATGCTGGGTATATTGGGAGAAGGATGCTAAGGATGGAACTTCCAAGGTAAGAGGAAAAGAGAAAGGTCTAAGATAAGATTTATGGATGTGGTGAGGGAGAACATGCAGGTGGTTGGTGTGACAGAGCAAGATGCAGAGGACAGGAAGAAATGGAAACAGATGATCCGCTGTGGTGACCCTTATCAGGAACAGCTGAAAGAAAAAGAAGACGATGACTTAGAATCCTCAACAAAAAACGTTTAATCAATTTCTGGTCTTCAGTTTAATAAACTAAAATCTAAACACGTTATTAAATAAAAAGAAAAATACAGAAATTGGTAAAGACCACTTTATTGGGGAACAAGTAAACTCTCTTGATTATCTCTGTATTGTATTATGTAGTTCCACAGAGAAGACTGTAACAACTAATTATAATAATATTTTAAATACAATTAAAATTCATATACAAAAGTAGAACAAATTTATTCCCTTTGAGGATAGATTACAATTAATAAAAATGATTCTTCTTAAAATTTTATATATAGCCCAAGCTTTCTTTATGCCTCCTAAAAATAATTTAATTAAGAAAATAAATATGCTTTTATTAAACTTTCTCTGGTCTCCCAATAGAAATAGAATTGCTTTTCTACATCGTATCAGACCTTGGAATCGAGGAGGGTTAAATTTTCCTGACACTGAAACTTATATAAAAGACTCAACATTTAAAGTCATTTTAAATTGGGTAGATCCAAAGTATACCTCTAATTGGAAAACTTTACATTTAATCATTGTACAAAATGAGAATACTCCATTAGACCTTCTTCCTTTTAAGATAATTTGAAGAAATTCTGGATTTTTCTATATTTCATCTTGCAATATATCTCTAAACCTAAAATAATTAATTCTGTAAACTTTATCCTTAACAAAATTGGAACACTTATTAATGCTAACGTTAAAATTTGGTTTGAACTATTAATACCTTTTAATACCACAAATAATTTTTTTGATAAAATACATAAAAACACCTTTATTTCATCCTTTATTTCATGGGAAGCTAAAAACTTCATGTGTTGGCAGCAATGCATTAATGATCATAAAGTATTAGATATTCAGTACATTAATAACTTTGATTTTTCATCTCACGATTAGTTTTATAAAGTGTTTTAGCCTATTCTCAGGACCTTTGCAAAATAACTGATAATTCATCTTTCAAAGATAAACCTAAACTAATAGCATATTTATATGAAATCTTATAAAATGATTCCAACATTAATGACACTACTTCAAAATTATATAAAATGTTAATAAATTACAAATCAAAACATCATCATAAATTTTGGCATCATATTACTATGGGACAACTTCCTTGTTTACCTCAAGAAAATAAATCCAACATGTTATCATCTGTTAAATTTCCATCCTGGTCTCAATACTGGAATATTTTTACTTGGAGGTTTCTATATAGAGCTTTTCTATCACCAGATAAGGTAGCTAAACTTAGTAAATCTAATAATATCTCTGGTTGGAGATGCTTACTGACCTGTAAAGCTGATTGGTCAGATATTTTTATGACTGTTCTAAGCTGACAAAATTTTGGAGTGACATAGATAATTTTTTAAAAGCTCTGTTTTCTGACTTATTCCTCCTAACTAAAACCTTAGTTTTATTCAGTATTAATGATGGTTATCCTTTGAATAAAGATAATGTGTTGTTATTATGGTCAATACTTGCAATTGCTAGTAAATGTATTATTATTATAAAATGGAACTCCACTGCCTCCCCACTTCTTGAAGACTGTTTAACTTTACTAAAAGGAAATGGTGCTTAAAGAAACTAGAATTAAAGAACTCAGGCTTCACCCCAAATCTTTTGTCAACAATCCTTGACAGAAAGTTGTGTCTCTCATTGAAACTTTTCAAATGGACTCTTACTCTCCTGAATGGAACCTGTATTATATTTTATGCTATTTGAATAATTGGTTAGAGGTTATCATCTAGCTATTATATATAGTTCTGGTATATTTTTTCAGGCTGATGTATATATTGTATACAGTTAATTTAGTTACAATCTTGAATATCTGTTCATGTTATAAAAATGTTTCATCTTATATTTGTGATAACAGAAAAAATAATTATTTGAGTAAAATAAGAAAGAACTGAATATATGAATTTGATAAAGAAAGGTTTTCAGGACAGTTATTCAGAGGAATACCTGGGACAAAGGAAAAGAGGAGTATTTATATTAAATTGCAAGAGGAGCTCCAATAGTGATAGAAGAGGATAAAAAGGATAATAATGTTAGATATGTAGTACTAAGGGGCTACTGGCAAGGAAGAGGATTACACTGGTATGTATGTATATTCCACCTAAAACTGCTTTAATGGAGCTTAAGAAAATATTGGGAGAAATAATCAGTTTTTAGCAGGGAATATTACTTATGGGGTGGGGGTTGGAATTTGATTTACAGCAGGGAAGAGGTATCTGGGGTCCCAGAAGAGAAAATATAACAAAGGAGGGAAGATTTTTGAAGAAATGTATGAAAATGTTTGGAATGGAAGATGTGAATTCAGTAGTAGGAGTTCAAAGTGAATTTACATATTATTCCCCAAGATACAAAAACTGGGCTAGGCTAGACAGTACTTACATTTCACAAGAAAATGTGCATTTAATTGCATCATGTGCATCTGATAACTATTTCAGATCTTGCACCAATAATAATTAAAAAATGAGTCACTGGCATTTTCCCACCTATCTGCTGATTACAGAGGAATTTAAGGAATGGATAATACAAATTATTCGGGAGTTATTAGAAAAGACAGAAATTTATTCTGAAAATATAGCTAGGGAGTGGGATAAAATTAAAGTGGGGTTTAAAAACAGGGTAGAAATAAAAGAAAGGGAGATATGGCTAACAGGCAATAAGAATTATTTAGAGGGATTGACAAATGTTAAAGTATTGCAGTATATGGGGAATCTCACAGAACAAGAAGAGAAGCAACTGCAGAATGCTAAGCAAAAAATAAAGGATAACCTCAATAACATGCATGACTTTAGAAAGATTGTTAAACTGTTTTTTTTTTTTTTTTTTTTGATAATAGTGCCAGTGCACAAAAACTTTTAGTGCAACAACTCAGGCAAACAGAAAGTAGAAAGGGTTGTCACCAAGCTTAGAGAGCTTATAACAAGGAAGATAACAAGAGAACCTGTAAAGGTACTAGAAATATTTTGGAAATTTTATGAAGGTCTTTATAAAGCAGAGAAATATGGAGATCAAGAAAATGTACAATTGGAAAGGTTTATGGAAGAATTAAATATGCCAAAGTTAGAAGTAGATGAGGCTCAACTAAAAACAATTAGGATACAAGGAGATGAGAGAAAAATGGTGATATATAACCAATCCACAGGAAAGTCCCGAAGAATAGATGGTACTCCTGTGGAAGTTTGGAAGCTAGGATGGAAAAACTGATAAAGATCTGGAAGTTTTTTTTAAACAGTATTTTAAGAGGAGGAAAAGCACCAACATACTGGAAGAAAGTTGTGGTGAAATACTTAAAGAAGGTAAAGACCCATCAGATTCAACTTCATACAGGCCCATTTCAATCCAAAACCATGATTATAAAGTGTTACCTTCATAACGGCTAAAAGAATGGCAAAGGTGATGTCATCAATGATAGATATGGATCAATGTGGTTTTATGGAAGGGAGCAAACATTTGACAACATTAACAGAACACTGATGATCCAGAGGGAAGCTGAATGCAAGAAAATACCACTGTTGCTGATGGGTCTTGATGCAGAGAAAGTATTTGACAGAGTAAGCTGGGAGTAATTGAGCAGGGCAATGGAAGTATTTGCATTCCCTGATAAAAATTATAAGGTTGATTATGAGGACATATGAGGGATCAGAGGAGAAAATTAAAGTGGGTGGGTTCTTATCTGATAATTTCTGTTTGAGCAGAGGAACCAGGCAGGGGTATCCTCTTTCCCCTTTCTTATTTGCACCATATTGAGAACCACCAACAAAGAAAATAACAGACTCAGAAATTCAAGGACATAATGGGTATGGTAGTCAGGAAAAGTTGGTTCTATTTGCTGATCATATTATTTTATACAGGACATTTCAGTGTTGTGGAACATTTTGAAGCAGTTTCAAGTCTTTTTGGGATACATGATTAATGAAACTAAAACAAAGGCAACAGCTTTAAATTATGTACCCACACAAAAACTGGTTCAGCAATATCCATATTTATGGGGACATGATAAAATGAAGTACTTGGGAGTAGGAACTGGATTCTGGTGTGATAGTTAAAGATATGTCAGAAGACACTAAACATAAGACAATACAAAAAATGAGAAACTGAAAGCTCTGTGTTATGGATAGGGATAGCAAGATACAAGCAGTTAAAATGTTTTTAGTTCCTTTAGTTTCATACACACGTCAGGCATATTTTATCAACCAAAGGAGAAGTTGTGGGCAGCAATTAATAAAGAGCTGAAGAATTTTATCTGGGAGGGGAATACGACAAGAGTCAAGTGGGATAACCGATTCTTCCAACTGAACAGGGTGGTTTACGATTACCCGATTTGAAGGGGTATTTCAGAGCTATAGCTTAAGGCTTCTATACGTAGCACAGGCCGAAACCTATAATTCAAAGTGGAAAGGGATGATGATAAAATGGGGGGGGTGCTCAAGAAACACGGACAGAGTGGGATTGTGGATGCAGATCCTTAAGCAGAATAACAACTATACAGAATATTATACTCATAAAGTAGCAGAAGCCAACACTGGAATGGTGACAGGAGATTCTGTTGATAGGGATAACTGCAATCAGGGATACAATCAACAGGCAAGAGGGGGATGGAATTCATTGGAGAAAGCTAGCAAAACAACTAACGTATTAGGAGCAAATAATAAGAAAAGGAGAGGTAATAGAATGGGAAGAGGCCAAGAATTCATTTGAACTGCAGACTAAAGATTGCTTTCCCTATCAAGGATTGATATCAGAGTATAAGCAAACAGAAAGAAATAGGGGGGTCCTAAGCAAAAGACTGGCACTGGTACAGAGTTTTAGTAAAATCTAGAACAGAAGCTGCTATAAAAAAGGAATAATTAGTACAGCATGCAAAATATTGCATGATAAACATAAGAGTCAATCAGATGAGGTTAGAAAGGATTGGGAAAAGAGACTGGGTAAGCAATTCAGAAAGAAACAATGAGGGGATATATGTATGTCGCTCAAATATGCAACAAAGTCTAGAAGATTTAGGATCTTTGCTTGGAAGTGTTTACATAGGTATTTTTATACCCCAAGTAGATTGCAAAGAATGTTTCCTCAGGTCGATAGAAAATGTTAAAGGTGTGATAGGGAAGAAAGAGGTAATGGGGAACATAATTTCTGGGAGTAAAATGAGTTGCCAGACTTTAAAGACTCTCTGCAGACCCTCTGTCAGAGATACTGGGTGAGCAAACTGGTGCAACTAAGAAAATGATTTTTTAA
This sequence comes from Protopterus annectens, assembly GCF_019279795.1. Classification (NCBI taxonomy): domain Eukaryota; kingdom Metazoa; phylum Chordata; order Ceratodontiformes; family Protopteridae; genus Protopterus; species Protopterus annectens. The sequence goes on along the minus strand of NC_056730.1, from coordinate 524,234,346 downwards.
GCTTTTATACAGAATCTGAATTGCCTAGACATAGTAAGGCCTTGCTGAGTTTAATTATGGTGGCTGTCAAAAAAGCAATTACTAGAAAATGGAAATCAAAGTCTAAACCAACTTTAATGGAAGCAATGACTACAGTAATAGAGATAAAAGCAACTGGAATTGGACGTTTTAGAAAAGGGTAGGAATAACTTACATTCAAAAAATGGGAATTGTGGGAACAATGCATGCAAAGGAAGAGCAAGGTTTAAAAAAGGCAGGGTTTGAATGAGCTATGTAATGTCTGACTGACAATGACTGGATAGATTATCAGTGATGTAGAAAGTTTGCAGCTAAAATTATGTCAATATGGTTTGTGATGTATAATGCTTGCAATGAAAATTATGTCAATATGGTTTGTTTTCATTTATGTAACTGTATGATTTCCTCTGTCATACTTGATAATTTAATAAAGAGGTTTCTTGTTTAAAAACAAACAAAAAAAGTCAAGAACCACTGCTAATACAAAAGAGATCCACAGTACGTATTTGACCAGTCTGAGATATGGTCCAAGTACGGTTAAAAAAATGCTAAACTCAGCAAGCAACAAAGAACAGATATTGAATCCAAGGTCCATGAAAATAGGTTACTCACCCAGTTAACTTTCAGTACAAAAAAATATATAAACCAGCAAAAAAGTTATGTTTCATTATAATCAGCTGGTCCAAAATGGAACACCTGAAAAGTAGTATCACATTTACTCTATGAACTAAATTTTGATTTAAATGGAAATGAAGGGAAAACAAAGAAGTTAAGCACTGCTTGCGCTTAATGGCAGAAAACAAACAAATTAAATATTATTTGCTTAATGTAACTGGATTTGAAGTTGTGAACTTCATGCTCCAAAATAACTAATAACAGGACTATGAAAAACTGTATCAAACATGATTGGTTAATGTACTTTTATGCTGATGTTATCCTAAAAGTATTACTTATTGTAACTAAATAAAGCTTGTTATTTATCTTATATCCTCCTTCACACCACCATCACCATAATGGTCTGCTCGTCATATACACTGTTTATTCACTTGCGTTTGTCACTACCACCCCGAATACCTGGGGGAAAGCTGGATGAATGCATTTTCTCTATAAAAAGTTAACTTTAGTCTTACAAATATTCTGGAAATGTTAAGCTACTGTAGTCAGTCTTCAGTGGACAGGAGCACTGAAGATAATAGAGCATTTTATTTTGACTAGCACTTAATCAGTTATTTTGCTAATCACTACCCCATATATGTCTCTGCCTACTTTTCTGAAGTATGTAGTATCATATTAGTACACAGACTTTGTTCTGGTTGTGCACAAATTCAGCAGAATTTACACATCTGTTTCACCCTTCCTTTTATCGCTACTATGCTGCCCTTTCACACTGCACAATCTTAATAAAGTAGGATGGTTTAAAAGTTTGGACTTACAGTTTCAAAGACAGCATAGTCTGAACTATAGCTCTCTCCAGGCACTACGCCAGCTCCCCCAACTAATCCAGCAGCCAAATTGTCGATGATATTACCATACAGATTTGGCATCACCAAAACATCAAACTGGTAAGGATTTTGGACAAGCTGTAAAAGTCAGAAGGGAAAAGGTTATCAAACAACTGAAACTTGCCACTTCTGATATCAGCATTACAAAGATGAAAAAAAAAAAAACAACAAATCCAGGTTTCTAGAAATGGACTTGCAAAATTTCAAAAAACAGTCTCAAAGTACAAAAGAGTCTTTTTTTAGCAAAATAACCTTTTTAATAACTTTTAACTTTAATACGTTTTATTAATCATATATACAAGGCACTTAATCTGAGCATCTTCAGTCATAAAAGTACTAATCCAGTGACCTAAAACATCTATCACGAGTCATTTTTAAATGATAAAAGTACATGTGATCTACAGAATGTCTACCACCTTACAGAAGGGACATTTTTTTCTTAAAAAATGCTGTTTCCTCAAAACTGTCTCAGGTATACTCAATGGGTGCGTTAATTCTGAACTAACTGATAACACATTAGAAAAACAATATGACAAGTGCATGTGTGTCTACATGCATTTATTTATTTATTTGTCTTTTTGTTGACCAGGTTAGTCCAACTGGCCAAGGATCCATTTTCGGTCGAGACCCCAAGGAGAAAAACTCCACAAAAAATACAGTATAATAATAATACACAAAATATTAACAAGATATAATTACAGACATATATGCAATATACAAAAGAACAATTATAAAGTGGAGAAAATACAGTAAAAAAAAACAGAGTACAAAAGTTACGTGCACAAGGTCAAACAGTTTTCATACTGACAAAAAACACAGAAATTATACCTGATTAAGAGTTGTAATTTGAAAAGATAGGACAGGAAAAAAAGTATTAGTAGTGAGATTGAAATAAAGATAGAGAAGCACAAAATGAGAGTAAAGCATAAGTAAATGATAAGATAATGATAAATCCTAATAAAACATTTTGGAAGCTTGAGATTGAAGATAATATGAGTCTAAAAAGTATAAATCTATCAGTAAATTGATGCTACAGTCTGAGTAATAAACCCCATGAACAGTAAATTAACTGAAAAAGGAACTACACTCACTGTTGCGGACAAAGATAATTGGTACAAACAGAATCACTGCTAATGTATTGACAAATTATGGTACACAATCTGTAGGAAGCAATGTGAAGGAAAAAGGAAGAGAGCAGCTGTCAGCATAAGAGAAGGGAAGTTAGTCATGTGAATTAGTAGGTGGATTGGGAATAAAGGATAGAAAAGGATGCCCTGGAGACTTGAAATGCCACCACACTACAAAGACAACTTATTTGTGGACCACTAAGCTGTGGGTAAAGAGACAGGAAATAAATACTGAATTCTCAGAAAGGTGCAAAAGGGAATTTTTTTATGGGCAGCTGGAATATGTTAAATGGCAATAAATAACAGAAGTCCAGTTCTCTGTGCCTTATATGAAGCTCATGAAGTAAACAAGCAAAGTGGAGATTCAGCACAGCAGGACACAACACAGCACAGTTCAAGGTTTATTTGATATAAAAGGTAGCGCTTTCACAGTAGTAAACCACTTCATCAGACATAAAATGACTCACATACAGCATTATTTAAACCAACAATATCCAATAGGAATCAGAGATGCATTAGTGAATAGTTAAACATTTAAAGAAGCAATATACTTATGCTTCAAAGGACTTGCTCTCAGGAAATGTTTCAGTGATACAGTGTCATTAATTCCAGGACTACTATCTGCTTTAAAAAACAATATCCATTTCTGCTCACATTCCTCAGTTTTGTTTCTTAAATCACCCCTTATACCAACTTCCACTAACTCTAAAATAAAAAAAAAAAACTTAAATTTATGTTCTGAGTTAGTTTGCTGGACATGTTTTGCCAATGCACTGGTGGCTTTGTTGGGGAGCACATGGGTGTAACTAAGGAAATTATTCTTCTCAGATGGGAAGCAGGATATGTACTACCTAGACCAGTAATGGTGAACCTATGACACGTGTGTCAAAGGTGACATACCACGACCTTCTGGGTGACATGCCAGCATTTACCAATACCCAAGTTACCAAAGAAACTGCTTTTGCATTTGTTGCTCATGTGAAGTGCACTAAATTATTTTGTGCCAGAACCCAGTTCAACAACACTGTTGCAGAGGTTAAAGAAGTTATTAACCTCAAAGACTATTTCGGTATACTGTCTTTACAAAGTATGCAAAGGAGAGTGCTGACATTGTTTTCACTTCAAGGTTAGACTTCTGTAAAGGGCAAACAGTCTGCATTTCTAAGTGTGTGCTGTTTTACTTTGCTCTCAACTGTCCCTCTTAATCCCTCCTAAAACTTTAACTTTTTAAACTTAATAGACTTATTTTACTTCAGAAAAAGTATATTGATTCATATTCATTTTTTCTGTCAGTGTCTCAAATTAATAGTACCAGTAGTTTAAAACTGTCCATGTCTCTTATTTCTAGATTTATCCCTGATTCTGTTGAGATTTATCCCTGATGTATTGAGAGCTATGCTGTTTTATTTATTTTTATTTATTCATTTATTTTATTTATTTTGTATTTTTTTTACTTATTTTTGTTTGGGGGGGGGGGGCACACCAACACAGTCAAGTTAGGCATTTGCTGAATTTCTGACACGCCGAACCCAAAAGGTTCGCCATCACTGGCCTAGACATAGTAGGCCTCATTAATTTAATGAATCAACTTTAATTTAACATTTCTTAACCGGGAAAGTCCAACTTGGAACAAAGCCAATTTTCAGTGGAGGCCCAGGGAGAAATGCCCCAGACACATATCTTTCTAACATGGAAGGAAACCCACACGAATACATGGAGGACATGCAGACTCCGCACAGAAGGCACCCCAGTCAAGAATCAAACCGGAGAACCTCTTGCTGTGAGGCAACAACGCTACCGCTGCACCACTGCACCGTCCAAAGTTTAATTAAGGTTAATTCTGTTGGCTATCAAAAAAGCAATTACTAGAAAATGGAAATCAAACTCTAAACCTACTGTATTTGAAGGGGTCTACTTCATATGTTCGAAATTTTGGAACACCAAAACTCTGAGCATCGCAGACTAGAGTAAAGAACTTCCGAAATTTCGAACCAACGACAAAAAAAATTTAAAACGTGAAAACTTCTGATTTCACATTTCTTGCAAGGGAGGCAAGCCTCCCTGCACCCTCACAACCCCTGCTACGTAAATATACCAACTCCAAGATTATACTACAGTGAAGAGAATGGGAATGCTCCCATTCCACACTGTATGTCGATCTCCATTCACAAGGTTCGATATTATGGAACTTCAAACCTCTGGTCTTCGATTAGCAGAGGTTCGATGTTCCAAAATTTTGAACATATGAAGGGGATCCATTTGAAGTACTGAATACTGTAAAAGAGATAAAAGAACTGGAAGTGAGATCTTTAGAAAAGGGAAGGAGGAAATTACATACAAATAAATGGAACCTGTGGGAACAGAACATGCAGAATAATGTTCAGGAGGAGGAGTGAGGTTTAAAGGAAGGCAGGAATTGAGCAATTTATGTAAAGTTGGACTGAATGACAACTGTTACAAAGAAAAAAACATATCTGTAATGTATAACATGAAAATAAAATAAATGCTAACATGGAGAAAAAGGTAGAATTTATACAGTAGGTGGTCTCAGCAAAAGAATGACCACCATACTACACTGTTTCACAGCAAATACAGCTTTACAGTTAAGATGCATAAATGCCAGAGAGTACTAAACTTCATGCAAGGAAGTGCTACTAAAGTGTGGAAAATGTTCAGCTAAGCACTACCAAGTAAGACTGTAGACACTGCAGAGGAACAGTCAAAAGGAATGAAAGCAGCCATCACAAAGGTAACACGGCACTGCATAAACCGCATACAGATATGCAAAGGAAGTGCAATGAGGTTTCAAAAGGAAGTGATTGAATGGTTAGTAAGAACAGTGTGGCATTCACAAAAAGGGGAAAAATCTGTATAGAGAACATCATCACCTAAAAAAAGAGACAACAAGGGAAACTGCAAACAGAAATGATGCAGACTGTAAAAGAACGCATTATTTTGAAAAGGGCTAAAGAAATTTATAGTGAATTAATATTTTTGCTCATTTTTTTTTAAATATCAGAAGAGGAAGGTAAGAAAAGTGTTTGAGCTGAATTTATTTATTGTGGTAAAGTCCTAGAAAAGTTTTTAAAACTGGAAGTGGACATAGAAATAGGGTCAGAGACATACTTACATTCTAAAGGTATTAAAAGTATTAAAAACAAACCTAGTAAGGCACCTTACAAATCTCTAACAATCCAAGGAATTCTAGGAGTAATGTTTATAGGCCAAAGAAGGTACATGTCATTCAAATCAACAAGATGGGAGCAGCACAGGCAAGGGCAAAATGGAGACCAGTTATCCTGAACTCTTTAGAAGGAAAGACACTGAAGGAAGGCCACTGGAGCACAGAACACAAGATTGCATAATTTACAAGAAGCTCATAGTCAAATGAACCAAACCTTCTGGGCAAGGTGACCAAAACAGTAATCCAGGGTGCGGGTGTGGTTTAGTCGTGTGGCCTATGCACTTTAACAAAATATCTCACAACATGCGAAACAAAATATTAACATGGAGCTTAGCTAGTTATGGACTAAATCACAAAAGAGCAAGCTGAATAAAATGACTGCACACTAGAAAACGGAATGTAAAGGTGGGGTCAAAACAGATCATCACACTGTGAATCAGCACTACTTAGTGCGACTAGGTAGTCTTAAATGTTCATGACCACACTATTCAGAAAAATTACTTTACTGCAAGATACAATTACTTTACTGCAAGATACAGCACATCTCCACATTAGCATATATACGAAGCATGAATGTAAACAATTTAATGTCTTACAAAGACTTTCAAGTTTCACTGTATTACCTGAAAACTGCACTTTACTGTTGGCATTTAATAATGTTGAAAATCTATACAGTGATAATAAGTCATGCAATCTTTAAAAAGTAATTAGATGCAATAGTTCAGAAAAATGACTGAAAACCCATGGTAATCAGTACTGCCCAGGATCACAGCACAGCCAATTTAGTGAAAAGCACAGATTCTACATTTGCTGAAAAATAATTTAGTTTTTTGCTTTACAACAGATGTTAGTGGAAAGAAATAATAAACAGTGGCTCCCTCTTCATAATTACTGTTTTTAACATGTCTGCATTACTTTCTGCTGTGGATACACACTATTCTGATTTATAGTTGCTTATCTTTTTCTCAGTCTTTTGCCTTGAAGTCCTTTGCTAAGACATGGCAACATTCTGAACAGTTACAACAGTATCGACAACCACTCTATGACTTGTAGCCCCTCCAGCCTTACTAAGTATAACATCAACATATGCGTGTACAATACGTCATGTATGATTCATCATGTCTAAAATCAATCTGCAGAACACTGTGATACTCCTTACCAGCTCTCTGACATGGAACTTCCTTGAATAACAGGCCTAGAAGTGTATAGTAAGGGAAATAATAACTGCATCTTCTACATTCTGCCATAGCACCCCTAAGCTGTAGGATCTGGCCTGGCTTTTGAATGTGGCTGGGTCCGGATTTAAGAAGTAATTTAGTTATTTACTCACAAGAGTCCTGTATAAGCTGGGTCCCACCTACTTACATGAATTGGTGGTAACCTATACCCTTGCTTGTTCTTGCAGGTTCCCAGATGACAGGCTGCTGTTTGTTTCACACAGTCAGGCTTGAAACGTTTAGATGTTCTTTCGCCTGTTTGGTTTGAGTTCTGTGGAATCAGTTATCCTCCCTTATTACAGCAAGACAAGTCTTTGTTTTGGATATCCTTCAGGTAGTACCTTTTCAAGAGGATGTACCTTAATAGGTTCATAGGTTCATGGGTTGGTATGCAAATATAAATCTTCATGCTGTCACTCTGTGATCAGGTTTTTCTTTTTCAGTAGCTTATCTAGAGATACTGCTTTTGGTGATTTAAATGTTTTATGCAATACATCTGTTTTCTACAGATATTTAGGGCTTTCATTAATAAAATCAATGAACTGGACTGAATAAAATTAAGATAATAGCAGCAAGGCTTACAGTATGATTACCACTGTCCTACTGTTGTTACTATAGATGTGACACACAGTTTAGTAATGGAACCAGGCCTTTTAACAGTCAGGTTGGACCTTCTATCTTAACAACTCTGTGTTTACTTGGGTGGTAGCACCTGCCTCCCATAATGCTCTTTTGACTTTATTTCACAATTTAAAACTTATTCTAGGTTTTTCATATGCTTACAGTTTTGATTATGTTTGTGTAATTATGTTTCATCATTAAGCTAAGGCTATACAAAGTTCATTGCCACCCAGTTCTCATCTCACTTGACTTTTTTTACTACTTGGTGTGTGCGTTGTGATTAAGCAGATCACGCTATATACATTTGGACTGCAAACAACTCTTATTGGCCTCAGATTAGCGCATTCATTCCTTTACTGTTGGAACTTCTTCAGAAACATTTAATTTAAAAATCAGACCAGTTAAACACTGTCAAACTGATGACATCACACTATCATTAAGACTTTGAACAAATATTTAAAGCAATAATAATATAAAAATAACTTCTTATTTGAAAAATATAACACACCACTATAAAGATTGAAAGTACCATGTTTCTACATTAAATGTTAAAAATAATATCTTAGATGTATTTGTATTTTAGTAAACTTTTAATGGAAATGGTTTCTTTCAAACCTGGACTGACATCAGCCCTAAGAAGGACCTGCCATTTCAATTCCAACATTTCCAAATAATTATTACTTGAATCAACAAACCTATTGGTATCCACCTGTTGCAAGACTAAAAAATAAAACTTATGAAAACATTCACAGCTTAAACTGTGTCTTGCCAAAGCATTGTTTGAATCCTTGTTTTTAATGGCTCTAAGATGTTCTCCCATTCTATCTTTAAGGGCCCTGGTGGTCTTTCATACGTAGAAATTATAACAGGACCCACAAATAGCCAAATAAACAATACCTATACTTTGGCAATCACATTTGTGTCGAGGTTCAAACAAGAACTTACAATGTTTGAACACAAATGTACTTTCAGGATAAATGAACCTACACAATCTGCACCCTCCACAAGGAAATGTGCCTAGAGGTGGGGTACTTCTTGCTCCAAAATTTTCTTTATATTTTTCTAATAAAAAAATTAAATTTGACGTCCTCTTATCAATAAATTTGGGCTCCATACCCACCACCTCACTTAAATCCCTATTACCTAAAATTACCTTCCAGTTGTCTTTGATAATGTTTTTAAGCTGTTCCCCCTCTATACTCATGGGAATTTGAAAAGCTAAAAACTTTTTACCATCACAGCTGTCAATTTCATTAGGTTTGACTTTAGGAATAAATCCTACAGAAAGGATAGGTGGATATCTGTCTACCGCATGGAAAGCAACTGCATCCACTACCTCATTTAACTTTGTCTTCGGATACCCCCTTTGGCCAAACATATCCATTAAAAATTTGACCTCTTTATGGAAAACATCATGGTCACTTATAATACGACTCAATCTGATCACTTGCCCCCTGAAAATGTTGAATTTCATATATTCTGGATGGGAGCTGGAAAAGTGAACATAATTGTTACTGAAAGTCTTATTTCTGTGAACATTACTAGAGAAATTCATGTACAAAAGAATGAAAGATAATTCAATATCTAAGAAATTTATGGTGGTACCTATGCAACTTACTTCAAAATTCAACCACCTGACACTGCCATGCATCTGTAAAACAAAATTATCAAACTCTGTTTTATTTCCTTTCCAAATAAAAAACAAATAGTCTATATATCTACAGTAAAAAGAAATATGGTGGAACAAAAAGTCTTAGCAAATAAAAATTCTCCCACCAACACATTACTAAATTAGCGAAAGATGGTGCAACAGTGGCTCCCATCTACTCCTGATGTTTGTTGATAGATTTTACTCTCAAAAACAAAAAAATGTTGTTCAGAACTAAATCTAACAAAACACAAAGTTCTAGAGTCTATTATAAGATTCTCATTAATCATACTTAAATAAAGTTCCACAAATTCAATTCCCTCATGTTGGTTAACTGAAGTATATAATGGATTTACATCTACAGTACATAAAATAATGTCATTCTGTTCAACTTTATAATTCTTAATATCATTAAAAAAAAGCCAAGAATCTTTTAAAAAATATTTACTTGTTTGCACTACTGGTTTTAAAATATTGTCCAACATGAGAGAAATATTAACAGTTTTATTTTTAGGAGAATTCACTATAGGTCTAAAAGGTTTGGGATTTTATATGGACTACGTACACACAGTGGTGAATTTATTTTTGTGTTTGAAGTGGTTTAGTTTATTTGTTCAACTCTTACTGGCCTGTCTCGATCCAGCAAGCATTGCTTGGACTCTATATGTATTGTGGTTGAAGTCTTTATACTGTGTTTACAGGAAGTTAACTGTCCACATACTCTCTTATTTTAATGAATTATTCTGGCATTTGCATCTGATGGCCAGTTAATCAGCTGCTGTTCCACTAACAACATTAAAAATCCAATTCTAAAAATGCTGGACTTATTGCTTTGTCTATCAATCTGCTTTTGACCTTGAGACATGTCTTCCTGCTTTGCATTGTCAGCTCACATCCAGGTTTCAGAACACTATGTCTGGACAATTCCCATCAGCTTCTCCTGCCAGCCTGGTTGACATGGGCACACTGAGACAGTAAAGCAACTGCCTCATGTTCACTGACAACCCTCTTCTCCTAGCACATAATTCTTCTACTTGTGAGAAATGCATCTATATCAATAACCTGGAATACATGCTCTCTCACACCTCAGTCAGAACCCCTGACAAAGACGAGACTGCCAGCACAAACACCACACCACCCACATCACAATAGCCAAGCACACACCCACCTATACAGAGGCTCTCAATAAAAACTTACTTAAACAGCAGAGACCTCCAAAACACACACACAAACATTCCACACACAAAATACCAAACACATCACAGACAGCAGACAACACACCAGTGTCTCACAAACACAGCCCATAAGGCATAACAATAAACTCATACAGCCCATAAAGCACAACATTAAACCAAACAAACTAGTCATTGGTGACTCAATTGTGACACACTGATGTCCCCCTCACCAGGCTCGACAAGGAGAAGATCATGGTCAGTTGTCTGTCAGCTGCCAGAATCCACCACATCACGCAAGCACTTAAGTCTTTCCACAACAGGTACAAGTATGACTCTGTCATTGTTCATGTTGGTGTGAATGATTTGAGACGTACCTCCCTGGACTATATGAAGAGAAACATGATTGAGCTGTCAGAGTATGTGTCCCAGGCAGGTATGACCCTAGCCCTAAGCAGCATCCTACCTTCACCAAGAATGATACCACAATACCATCAAAAAATAATTGACTTCAACAATTGGCTTAGTTTCTGGTGTCATTCCAAGGGGATCCAGTGTCTCCCTGGGATGACACGGTTGACAGGTCTCGATGCTTAGCCAGAGATGGCCTACACTTGTCACCCCTGGGATTCAGGATTCTGGCCAAGGCTCTTGCCTCCCCCATTGTGCCTTTTTTGGACAATGTCCCACAGACAAATCTTCCAACATAAAAGATCTGTCAAAAAGCAAATTAAAGGTCATGCTGCTTAACACTAGGAGTCTTAACCTGAAAACAGACTCACTGGAGGCTTTCCTAACACTGAAAGAAGCTGACATCTGTGCTGTCATGGAAACTTGGCTCAATGCTGCAGAGACCACCCCTACCTTACCAGCCTATACCTCATTCCACACATTCCAACCCCAAAATGAGGTCGGGAAGACTAAGGGTGGTGGAGTTTCTATTTTCATTAAAGACAAGCACACCTCCAGACTGGTTTGCCAGCATGACTCACTAGAACTTCTCCAGGTGCAATTGACAATTGGCAAGACACCCATCCAAGCCAGCTACAAACCTCATTCCATGACTCTGGACACCCACTCCTCCTACCTGGATCTACCTGACTCCATCAAAGTACCCCCTAACACCCTGATCCTTGGAGACTTCAACTACCCCATCATAAACTGGGTGAAGTATTCATGCTCTAAAGCACTCACCCAAAGATTCCTTGACTTCACCAATTCTAATGCCCTACACCAGCTTGTCTGATCCCCCACAAGGGGAAATAGCATTCTAGACTTGGTTCTCAACAACATGGGTAGTAGCTGCACCACCCCCACAGTCAGTTCTTCTCTGGTGAGATCAGACCATTGGTCTCATTTGAAGTGTCTATTCTGTCCAACCCCCCCCCCCCCAAAAAAAAGCCGTAACCAGGCTAAAAAACTTCTCAAAAACTGACTACAACCTTCTAAGGGAGGGTATCAGTAGCTTCACACCACAACTCCCTTCAGGGGATGCAGACAAATATGCAGAACAGTATGGCAGTGCAGTATACTAGCACCTGTACAACTGCATGGACTCAGCCATACCCAACAGAACTAAAACCTGCTCCTCAAGGAAACACAAAACTATGTGGTGGACATCCTCTATCAACAGGCTTTTCAACAAAAGGAAGAAACTGTTGTCCAAGGGTAAAAAGGCACAAATTCCCAACTGAAAAAAACTCCCTCCTTAGCCTCAACAAGCAAATTAGATCACGAGTAAAAACCTCCAAAGCCAATTATGAATTAAAACTAGCCTCCGAAACAAAGGCTAATCACAAAGCCTTTTTCAGTTACATTAGAAACTTCCATGGCAAAGCACGGGTTTGTTCCGAATTAGTTCTTAAAGGCACCAATTACACTGTTCCTGTTGACTTATGCCAACCTGCTAGCAGACAGGTTCAGCGCAAACCTCACCCCCCTGTCCCCCCAAAGGCCCATTTGACATCCCCGATACTTGCCCTGGACCTCACATCTCCGTAGAGCAAGTGTTAAAGGCCCTATCCAAGGCAAAGAGCACAACTTCCATGGGACCTGATAGTATCCCAGGCTGCATTCTGCAACATCTCCAGCAAGAACTAGCCTCGCCATTGAGCACCCTATTCAACCATAGCCTATGTACAGGCTTCATTCCAGAAGAGTGGAGAACTGCAATAGTCATCCCTTTGCACAAATGTGGTGCCACTACTGACCCTGGAAACTATTACCCTATTAGCTTGACAAGTCTGATCTGTAAGGCCACGGAGCATATTATTATGGACCTCATAAACAAGGACATAGGCAATCTCCAAGCACTTGACCCCACCCAGTTCGGATTTGTCAAGTGCAGATCCTGCCTGTTGAACCTGGTTGACTTTTTTGAGACTGTCATCAAGACACTGGATGAGGGAAAGTCAGTACATACAGCTTACCTTGACTTGGCCAAAGCCTTTGACACAATTCCCCACTCAGGCATCATCGAAAAGTTAACACAATTTGGTGTAAATCCCTATCTCATCAGGTGGGTGGCCAAGTGGCTCACTGATAGGACCCACATATTTAAAACAGGTGCCACCACCTCAGACAGAAGATCTGTCACTAGTGGTGTCCCCCAGAGATCTGTCCTGGGACCCCTCTTGTTTGTCATCTATTTCTCTGAGGTCCAGAAATAAGGCCTGTGGCTGACCAAGTTTGCGGACAACTGTAAGTTGGGTGCTGGCATTGACTGCCCAGATGATGTTAACATACTTCAAGAGGGTTTCACAGCAACAAATGACTGCTGCCAAAGTCATGGTCTTAAGTTAAATACAAAAAAAATATCATCATACCATTTGGCAAAAACACAGTCCCTACTTATTACCACATTAACGGCAACCCCCTAACCACACTACCTGTGGTGAGACCCCTGGGTATACAAGTTGATAAGAATCTCACATCTGACCATCATGTAGAGACAGTGGTCAGAAAAGCCTTTTACTTGGTTCATCTCATAAGTAAAGGGATTGCATCCAGAAAAAAAAAGAGGTTATTACCTCTCTGTACTCCTCACTCATTAGGTCAATAATTGAGTACAATGCCCCGTTTGGTATGTACCTCTCCAAAGACCTGCACCAACTGGAAAGGCCACAGAAATACCTCACAAAGAGAATGCATGGCCTCCAACAACCTGTCCTATGTGGACAGGTTCAAATCACTATCACTCTACTCATTATCATACGGATTGTTCAGAGGTGATCTGTGTCTTGCCTACAAGGCAATCTCAGACCCTGCTCAACTAGAGATATTCCATATCTAGAAGTCTAACTCTTTGCGTAGTACCCGATCGAAAGACTTAAATCTAACATGTGACATTAACAAAACCTGCTGGAGAGACAGGCTTGTCTCCCAGAGGCTGCCCCGTCTCTGGAATAGACTCCCCATACACAGCAAACAAAGTACATCGCTGACCCACTTCAAGCATAACCACAAATTTGTACCAGGGGTTCCACCTGTGTCCCTCAGTGACAGGGGCAACAGGTGCTGACTGGGGTTTCTTTCTGGGGATAAACTCTTGGCTAGGCTTGTAAGGGCCCCAGAGCCATTAGCCTAGTAATCTCCTATGATCCTATATAACTTAGCACATCTCAGTGTACTGCAGTAGCTGTCAGCAATTTATTTTAATGGGTTCCTATCAGAAGACCAAAGACGCATTATGTTGAATGCGTCTCGGTCAAACTGCAAATGTCGAAAACGCAAAATGATGAAGCGGCTTTTAAGCGAATTCTTTCCCTGGGAAAGAAGTCGCTTGGCCGCTTCCGTCACTTTGCTGTTTTCGGCACTGTAGTGCGATCTCAGAGTTGGTATATTTAAGTAGGCGGTGTGTGGGTGAAGCCCCCCCCCACTTAAAATAGTGTTTAGTGTGTGTTTTTTTTTTTGGGAACAGCAAATTTTTTCCCTGGTTCTGATAGTTCGCTCATTTACGTTTTCGCTGTTTTGGGTACGATATAACAGCGTTCGATCTTTTGATCGTTCGCTGTTCTAACACAGACCCATTTTATCATGGGTGCTTCAAAAAACCTGTTAACATATATCATTGTGACCCAGTGGGGCTGATTTAGATTGGTTCTGGATTTATTTTTTTTTAATCATCTTTATTGAATTATCACCCATGGCATAGTTAATCATACATTTATATAAATGAAAACAAACTATATTTACATATTTCTTAGCTACAAACATTATGCATCACATATAATCTTCTGTACGGTAACTGTCAATACAATATTACATAGCTCACTCAATTTCTGTTTTCTCTTAAACCTATTTCCTCCTCCAAAACATTGTTCTACATATATTGTTCCCACAATTCCCATTTTTTCTATGTATTTTTCTCCTATACTTTTCTAATGATCCTACTTCCAGTTCTCTTATCTCTGTTACTATATTCACTACTTCAAATATGGTTGGTTTAGACTTTGATTTCTATTTTCTAATAATTGATTTTTTGGCAACCACCAGAATTAAGCTTAAGGCTTTAGTATGTCTAGGCAATTCAGATCCTTTATCCCAGCTCAAAACAAAATAATTTCCTTATTTACACCAATTTGCTCACCCAGTATTTCTGACAGAGTAGTCTGTAGGGATTTTTTAAAAACCTGCTAAATCTTTAAACTCACAAAAAATATGTTCCCAATTACCTCTTTCTTCCCCATTACAGCTCCAACATTTGCAATCTACCTGAGGAAACTTCTTTGGAGTTTACTTGGGGTGTAAAAAAATACCTATTTGGGAGCCATACATTTACCTTACCATTGTTTGTTTGTGAATTGCTTACCCAATCTTTTTTCCCAAATTTTTCTAACCTCCTCCAATTGATTCCTATAGATAGCATACAATATTTCATATGCCCTACTAATTATCCCTTTTTAACAGCAGTTTCTGCTCTAGATTCAACTAAAAACTCTACCAGTGCTGGTCTTTCACTGAGGATTCCTGTATCACTTTCTCGTTATCTGTACTCTGATATCAATCTCTGACAGGGAAAGCAGTCTCTATCCTGCAGTCCAAATTATATTCTTGGTCTCTTCACATTCTATTAGCTTTCCCTCTTCAATTATTTGCTCCCAATACTTTGCTCCTTTGCCAGCTTTCTCTGGTAAATTCCTTCCCCCTCTTGCCTATTCTCTGTACCCCTAATTGCAGTCATCCCTATCAACAGACTCTTCTTTCTCCATTCCTGTGTCACCTTAGTTCTAAGAATACTTTCTGCTACTTTATGAATATAATATTATATAAGACTATTGTTACTCTCCTTAAGGATCTGCATCCAAAATCCCACTCTCTCATTATTTCTTGAACTTCCCCCTTTTTCATTATCATCCCTTTCCACTTGAAATTATAGATTTCTGCTTGTGGTCTGTGTAGGAGCCTTAAATGTGTAGCTCTGAAATAGCCATTCAAATCAGGTAATCCCAAAATACCTTATTCTATTGGAAGGATCAACTTATTCCACTTAACTCTTGCCCTTTTCCCCTCCCAGATTAAACCTTTCAACTCTTCATTAATTTATATCCACAATTTCTCCTCTGGTTGATAAAAATATGCCTGACCTGTGTATAAAACCAAAGGGACTACAAACATTTTTACTACCTGTATCTTGCTATCCATTATCCATAAAGAAGAACTTCCAGTTCCTCAATTTTTGCATAATCTTTTGTTTAGTCTCTTCCCACATATGCTTAGCTACCATAACAGAATCCTTTTTAATCCATACTCCTAAGTACTTCATTTTATTATGTCCCCATAAATATGGGTATTGCTGAACCTATGCATGTGTAGGTACATAGCTTACAGATACAACCTTTGTTTTATCTTCATTAATTTTATATCTTGAAAAGACTTGAAAATGAGATGTCTTTTTCTGGTTTTATCAAGTACAAAATAACGTTATCTACAAATAAAGCCAACTTCTCTTGCATACTTGTACTAATTATATCCTTGAATTTCTGAGTTCTTATTTTATTTGCAAATGGTTCTAAACATAAGGCAGATAACAAAGGGGAAAGAGGATACCCTCTGCCTATTCCTCTGTTCAGACAGAACTTATCAAAGAGGAACCACTCCACTTTAAGTTTTGCCTCCAACCCCCCAAATAGCCTCCTAATTAACCTTATTATTGTGTCAGGGAATGCTAATGCTTCCATTGTCCTACTCATAAAATTCCACCTTACTCTGTCAAATGCTCTTTCTGCATCATAACCCATCAAGGCTTGGTTCTGGATTTTGAGATTTTATGGTTTGCCAAAACTAGCAAATCTCTTATGTATATGTGCAACTGCCTTATACATTTGGATTGCATCCGTTTTTGTAAATCTGGAAGTAATCATAGTACTCAAAATGGTTTCAAGCCATTTTTTTTTATTTTAATATTTTTTTTTTATGTTACAACCCTCCCATGATCATGAAGACCCTATTCCCTATCATTCAAACCCTATCATCCTATGAGGCATGAAGAAGAAGAAGAAGAAGAAGAAAAGAACCAAGCATCATGCCTCACCTCTAGCAATTTTCAGAGATTTTCTGTATACATCTTATATCCCTAACATTTCTCTGTTGGCCTGAAAGCACGTACTATGTTGAACCTAGTGAGACTGCAAACTTCTGCAGCCCTATGATTCTATCTAGATTGTATGCGCACTCTTTGTTGGGTTACTGTTCTCCAAAGTCAATAATGCAAGTGGTGCAATCAAGACTTTGCCCACCCCCCCGGGAAATCCAAGATGCAGTCAATGTCTAAAATGGGGAGATAGTTTTGGTTCAGATATTTCTGCTTGACATAGTCAGTTCTGACTTGGCTTGGCCATTAGTACATTTTCACTCCTGGATTTGATCATTGTTAGGTTGCATCCCACAGACAATATGAAAATCTGAACAAGAGGCATGCAAATGTGTCTTATTTTTCACTGCAACTCTAAGTATCCAAATCTTCTTCTATCACTGGCCACAGTATACTCTCACTTCCTCACTGATTTCAAGTCTTTTTGCTATTTACTGTAGCATCTATATGCTTTTAGTACATTTTTATTTACCATTTAGTTTGTTGAATACATCCGCTGTTAAACTTTATTATTATCAATGTATTTCATATCATTCTAACATCCAGGCAGTGCCCTGCTAATTTCTAAGCACTTTTTCCCACTTTCAACATTCGTTATTTTACAGTTCTGTTTTAGCCTTTTACTGTTGTTTCTCTAAGAATTTTTTTTTTTTTATAACAGGTACTACTTCTGGCCCTCCATTCTTATATTAAGAAGCCACAACCCTTGGCAGCACATTACTGTGAGTGGCTGGATAGTCTAATAACACTCAGGGTGAGCAAGACCTGTAAAGTGCAGTTGTGTAAAATCTTACCACAACAGTAGATGTCCTTTTCTTCACTTTTGCAGTATCCAAAACAGAACAGATATCCTGCCCAGGGCACCATGATGCTCGGCCAGTGCACAAAAGCCTAATGATCTTGTATGCACTGTACATCACAGTGTAAACTTTCTTACCAATCCTCTCCAATGTCTTACTATCCTTACTGGAAGGCAAAAGCTTACAAGGTTTGTCAGAAGAGTCTGACACCACACCAGGATCAAAAGAAGGACATTTAAATAAACACTGACAATCCCCCGGAACCTTATAGAACCTAACAGGTTTCTTAGGAGTAGGAGGCTGAAAATCAAGAGATCTGGAAGCAGCAATGAAAGTATTAAACAAGACAGACAACATAGGAGGAACTACTGATGGTTTAGGACTATCCACCTGAAGCAACTCATATCTCCTCTGAATATTAGACACTTGAGAAGAATCCCACTTAAAGTATTCCATCATCCCTAGCAATTGTGTCCCCAAAGAACAATTTCTCAAAAGGAGACTCAGGGCTAACAGACACCTCTTTATCAGAAACAAAAGCCAAAGGCAAAGGTATCTCTGAAGAATAGAACAAAGACCCCTCATCAGACACTGAATCCTCATCTGAGGAATCTGGTTCTCTACACTGTTTAGAGGGGGTAGAGGTCCGAGGAGGAGCAGGTACCAAAACCCCTTGTGGAGCCTTTAGGGCCATCAAGGCAGAAAACAAGTCCTGAGTAAATTCCTGCCATTCCCTTTGAGGATCCTTAGGATGGACCAAAACATCCTTCAGTTTCTGTCTTTCCTTGGAAGGAACATCAGCCCTAACAAATACCAGAGATTCTGACCCTTTGTGAGATTTGATAAGAGAACGTGGAACCTCCACCCTGACCAGTATCTGTGGAATCCCTCTAGGAACCTTTGAGATAATCAACCGCGTTTCACCCTCCATGTCCAGAGCAGATGCTGCAAACCCTCAGAGGATGTGCAGAAGGACAGATCCATGTTGGCCTCTGACAGGGTCATGGCAGAGAAACCCAAAGTAGACACCAAATTACCTACAGTGCTATTGCCCGCTTCTAGTGGGATGTCTGGTGGAGGCTATACAGCTAAAGAATCCCACCAAGACTTCTTGGTCTTCTTCTTACCTAGTGGGAGTATCTCAGTGTTAAATGATTCTGCCACGGTACCCTGGGCCAAATGTTTAAGCCAAAGATTTTCAAGATAAATGGCTATGGAAGACAAATGGCACAAATGTTTTACAAATATTACAAGAGGTATGGTCATGGAAATCACCCAAACAAAAAATACACGGTTCATGACTATCCTTATGGGGAATCTGCCTCCCACACTGACATTTTCCCTTCTTGGATGACATGAACTCTAGGTATCAAAATAAAATACAAGATCAAGAAAAGTAAAACAACAAGGCATTTATCTGGTGGCTAAGTATTCAGTACAACAACAAGGTGTTCAGACCAACTAGCAAAAGTATGTTCAAACTGGCAGCAAAGAAGTTCTGGGTAGTTGCATCCGTACATCCATTCATCCCTTTTTTGTCCCATATTCTGTGTGAGGAGCATAAATGTGACATACAGGACACACAAGGTCATTAGGCTTTTGTACACTGACTGAGCATAGGGCTGCCCTGAGCAGGAGAGTCCCTTCTTTTTTGGATACTACAACAGTGATACAGAAGGACATTATTTGGTTCTTATATTAGTGAAATAAGAGAGGGACATAAGGTACTGTGCTGTCAAATCACTAACTTTACTGTTTAGACTGTGCACAAGTACAGGAAACAAGATTATGTGATTCTTAACATTTACAACTTGGAAGTGACTCTTTATTGTAAAATACGTTGAAAATTTAAATAGAGTAAAGTATGTTACACCCCACTTTTTCAGAAGCAAAATACATCATATTTTTAAGGAAGACATCTGCAGTAGTACATAAGATATGTTTGCACCAATGAAAATTACTACATTATGTTGGACCTTGTCCAGGTAAGTAGCCTGGGGCTAACTAGTTTACAAAAACAAATTGCTTTCCTATGAGTCAGTTTGCAATGCTTAAAAATCTGAGTTCATCCAGCTCCACTGGCATAGAGGGATACAGTCCTCTACTGTCCAGGTGATGGTGCCTCACAGCACAGTTAGGAAGGATTGGGTGAGCCCATCCAGAAGAACAATTGTGGTTCCTGCAGCTCACACTGTTGCTCTGAGAGCCCTGTCATGAAGTAGGGAGCCCGTTTCAGAAAGATACTGGCATACCCAACCAAGAAAGCAATGGTAGCCCCTGTTGGCACATGTGAGGGAGTACACATGCATGGACAAGGGGGTGTAGGTGATCCCTGCAGTGATAAGAGTGCTCATATCACCAGAGATGGGGTTAGGTATTACTATAGAAAAAACTCTCATTGCTGAGATGCCCATGAGAGTTCAAAGCTTCCTCAAGTCTGCCTTGATGATGGCTTGCCGCATACACTGTAATATCTGATCCACAAGAGGCTTGATAATTGGCAGGAATTGGAGTAAAATGATGCATGAATAGAAAAATATCTTAGGAGCTGTTATGCTGTAGTGAATCATGACATGGGAAATGCCACCTACCTGCATGCAGCAGTTGTCAATGATCATGGTCTCAAACTGAATTCTGGGGTACAATTCAGCTACCTCTTCACAGCACTGTAGAAAAAGGCCATCTCCCAACTTCCTGTTGTGAAGGGAAAAAAAGTTATTTGTTACTTTTAGTGCCTTTCTTCCAGACCTATATATCCTCAGAGAATGAAGGTTTGCCAAATACAGTTACAGTGGATAGGAAAAGTTTACACACACCTGTTAAAATGACAGGTTTTTGCAATATAAAAAAATGAGACCACAATAAATAATTTCAAAACTTTTCCCACCTTTAATGTGACCTATAACCTGCACAATTCAATTGAGAAACAAATATGTTAGGGGAAAAAATAAAAAACATAAAAACGTGCAATTAGCTGGTTGCATAAGTGTGCACATCCTTAAACTAATACTTTGTTGAAGCACCTTTTGATTTAATTACAGCATTCATAGGTTCATAGCTTGGTACTAGGCTATCGGCCCTAGGGTCTATACAAGCCTAGCCATAACAATTCCCTGGATATTTCTTCCCGCAATATTTACTTCACTGGACCCCTTGGGTAGGTGTCTATCAGCATGGCACATCTTAACATGGCAATATTTGCTCACTCTTCCTTGCAAAAGTGTTCCAAATCTGTTAGATTGTAAGGGCATCTCTTGTGTACAGCCCTCTTCAGGAGACCCCACAGATTTTCTATTGGATTTAGGTCTGGGCTCTGGCTGGGCAATTCCAAAACATTAATTTTCTTCCGGAGAAGCCATTCTTTTGTTGATTTGGATATATACTTGGGGTCATTGTCGTGTTGACAGGTGACATTCTTTTTCATCTTCAGCTTTCTAGCAGACGCATGACGGTTTTGGGCCAAAAGTGACTGGTATTTGGAACCGTTCATAATTCCCTCCACCTAGACTAAAGCCCCAGTTCCAGTTGAAGAGAAGAAGCACCAAAGCTTGATACTACCACCACCATGCTTCACCGTGGGGATGGTGTTCTTTTGGTGATGCAAAGTGTTTTTGCACCAAACATATCTTTTGGAATTGTGGCCAAAACGTTCAACCTTGGTCTCATCAGACCATAACACATTTTCCCACATGCTTTTGGGAGACTTGATGTATTGTTTTTCAGATTTTAGCTGGGCCTGGATGTTTTTCTGTGTAAGAAAAGGCTTCCATCTTGCAACCCTACCCCATAGCCCAGACATATGCAGAATACAGGAGATTCCTATGAACCTATTGTTGTCATGCTGTACACAACCAGTACTTGCCAGAAATTCCTGCAGCTCCTTCAGTGTTGCTGTAGGTCTCTTGGCAGCCTTCCTGACCAGTTTCTGTCTTGTCTTTTCATCAATTTTGGAGGGACGTCCAGTTCTTTGCAACGTTACTGTTGTCCCATATTTTCTCAGCTTTTTGATGACTGTCTTCACTGTGTGGAAATTTTTTTGTACCCTTCTCCTGACTGATACTTTTCATCAATGAGATCCCTTTGATGCTTTGTAAGCTCTCAGCAAACCATGGCTTTTGCTGTAGCAGGCAACTGAGTAAATGACAGGAAAATCCTACTAGGACAGATGAATTTTATTTGGGGTTAATCAGAGTCTCTTTAATTGATGGCAGGTGTGTACCCAAGAAGACAGAATGCTGTAGTTAAATCAAAAGGTGCTTCAACAAAGTATTAGTTTAAGGGTGTGCACACTTATGCAACCAGCTTACTGTACGTTTTTTACTTTTTACATTTTCCCCCCTAACAGATTTATTTGTTTTTCAATTGAATTGTACAGGTTATAGGTCACATTAAAGGTGGGAAAAGTTTTGAAACGATTTATTGTGGTCTCATTTTTTATATCACAAAAACATGGCATTTTAACAGGGGTGTGTAAACATTTTATATCCACTGTAAGTCTGTTTTTACTAGTGGTTTCATCTGAAGCTCTTAGATTAAGACCACAAAGACATTTATTTGGTTTAGAATATGTTCTAATCTAAAGCAAGCAGCATCTATAATAATACTCTTGAAGAAGTTATCAAAACAGAAAAAGGCACAGAAGGCTTGAGGTATCAACAGACAAACAGCAAGGCATGTAGACTCTAGAAGACAGAAAATAAATGAAGATGGAATTTGAACATATCTGACTGTCGGGGCAATTGGAGAGAGTGAAATTAAATGTTTCTGACTCCAACTTATCATTTCCCATCTTACATAAAAAAAAAAGAGACCCACAACTTCACTAAATAAGGTTATAAAATCTGATCAATCACTATAGCTATAAGCTCTGCTTTATAAACTGCTTTACTGACAATCAACCTAAATGGTGGGTCTTAACTACCTAAATATAATTAAGGATGACCCAAAAATGTGATTCTTGGCTTTTTTATAAAAATCAAACAGTTCTTTAGAAATGTCTCTATTTCCAAAATAAGTGGACTTGTAAAATAGCTATCCTAATAAAAAAAGAAATTATGTCCTTACCATAACGTTCCATGTAGAGTGTTCATCTCGTCTTTGTTCTTACACACGGGTTCGGAGCCGATCCTCGGCTCCGAGTCGGCCGAACTGCAAAGCTCTGAATCTCAGAGAAGCTCGAGACCAGCCCATATCCCACAATCCTCCCTGCCATTACTCAGATCTAGTTTGCAAGCAAACCAGACGAAAGGATCCAACACCAGCGGTGCTAGAAGCACTCTCTTCAGCCATTCAGAGACACTCTCTCACCATAGCAATAACTAATGGTCTAAGCATATATCCCATGACACACGGGACCATATACCCCGCAAAGGGTCAAGACACGTCGATCAGACTCTAATCCTACCAGTTCTTCCAAACACATGGGGGGGGGATGTAAGAACAAAGGCGAGATGAACACTCTACATGGAACGTTATGGTAAGGACATAACTTCTTTATGTAAGAGTGTTCAATCTCGCCGTTTGTTCTTACACACGGGTAGCGTCCCTAGCTCCGTGACCCCGAGTGACTCATGGAAGAACGTTCCTAAGCACAGTGGAACCAAATGATGTCCTATCCTTGGAGACCTTGTCCACTCTATAATGAGTGATGAAAGTATGTGGTTTAGACCACGTGGCTGCTGCACAAATAGTGTCCAAAGGCAAGTGAGCCGCATGAGCTAAGGAGGTGGAAATGGATCTGGTAGAATGGGCCTTAGGTTTGTTTGGTAAGGATTGGTTTGATTGAGAGTATACAAATGTTATACAGTCAGCAAGCCATTTAGATAGTGTACGTTTAGTAATTGCCATGCCCTTTTTATTGTCTGCAAAGGCGACGAAGAGTTGATCCGTTTTTCTGAAAGCTTTGGTCCTGTCTAAATAAAATCTTAGCTGCCTGTGAACATCCAACTTGTGCAACATATACTCCAGTTTGTTAGTATGGTTTTTGAAAAGGGTAGGGAGTTCTATAGACTGGTTAATATTCGTAACTGAACATACTTTTGGAAGGAAAGATGGATTTGTACGCAAAGAAACCCTGTCTGGGTGGAATATCAGGTAAGGTGGTCTGACCGATAATGCCTGCAGCTCTGAGACTCTACGAGCTGAGGTCACGGCGACGAGAAACAGTGTCTTCCACGACAAGAACTTTAGGAGGCATGACGAAGCAGGTTTAAAAGGTGGCAACATGAGTTGCGACAGCAGCAAATTCAGGCTCCATGGAAAGAAAGGTTTTCTGACAGGCGGTCTAAGATGGAAGGTTCCTTTCAAAAAGGCTTTACAAAGCCTGTGAGACATAATGGAAGAACCTCCCTCACCAATATGGAAGTTTGATATGGCCGCCAACTTTACTCTTAGAGTGGAAGTAGACGCTCCTTCGTGAAAAAGGATGGATAAGAATTCTAAAATTTTATGTAAAGGAGCTACCAAGGGATCTAATTTTGACTAGATGCCCAATATACAAAGCGTTTCCACTTACTCAAATAGAGCTTAGCAGTAGAGGCTTTATGAGAAGCAACTAGGATGTGTTGAACTGATGGAAGGAGTAGATGAGACCTGGCTAGGCAGGGAAGCGGAGCAGCCAAGCTGCTAGTTTGAGGAACTGTAGAGACGGGTGAGGAACTCCCGACGAGTGTGTCAGCAGGTCTGGCACTGGGTCCAGAATCCACGGTTCCTCTATTTGATGAGCTCGAAGAAAGGGAAACCATATTTGACGAGGCCAGAATGGGGCTATGAGTATAATAGTCCTTTCCAGGCTCCTGGCTTTCTGCAGAAATCTGGGAATCAATGGAGTCGGTGGGAATGCATATAGGAGACCCGGGGGCCAATCGTGTATCAGTGAGTCCCTGGGGACATCCCCCGGAAGGGGTAGAAGGGCAAAGTAGCTTCTGCATTTTGCATTCAATGGGGAAGCAAAAAGATCGCAGCAAGGCTGGCCCCATTTGCGGAAGATCTTTTCCGCCGTCTGTAAATTCAGGGACCACTCGTGAGGTAACAGGATGGCTCTGCTCAACCTGTCCGCAATGACGTTGGATGACCCCGGGATGTGCGTTGCTATCAGAAAGTGACCCGTGGACTCTGCCCATTGCCAAATTCTCATGGCCTCTCTGCATAATGGGTAAGACCTGGTTCCCCCTTGCTTGTTTATGTACCAGACTACAGACATGTTGTCTGTCTGAACTGCTACTGTCCCTAGAGGTAAGAGGGCTTGGAAGTGTTGCAACGCTAGGAACACCGCCCTCAACTCCAGAACATTTATATTTAGAGTGTACTCCATGCTGGACTATTCTCCTTGGACTTTTCTTCCCTGAAAAAGGCCCCCCCCACCCTATCAGGGAAGCGTCCGTGGTTATTGTGGCTGTTGGAATGGGTAGAACGAACAGACGACCCACAGCGAGGTTCTGGTCGCTCACCCACCAAGAGAGGTCCCGTCTGCAAGATTCTGTTATCCTCATCTCGTGCGTTAGGGGTAGGTGTTGGAACGACCACTGCGCAAAGAGCAGCCATTGAAGAATCCTCATGTGTAACCTTCCCATAGGGACTGCAATTAATGCGGCTGCCATCAGTCCCAACACTTTTAACACCAGCTTGGCCGGGGCTTTCCTGCTGACTAAAAGAAGTAGGACCTGCTGTTTGAGCGTTGAAGCTCTTACTGGGGGGAGTTTTAGTAGTGTCGATCGTGTATTTAGATCTGCTCCGATGAAGGAAATACACTGTGAGGGCGATAAGCAAGACTTTTCGAAGTTTATGGATATCCCTAAGTGGGAACAAAGGCCGATTGTATAGTCTCTGGCTTGCAATAGTCGATGTTCGGTGGTGGCGGTGAGGAGCCAGTCGTCCAGATAGGAAAACACCCGGAATCATTGTCGTCTCAAGTGAGCCGCAACTACTGTCATGCATTTGGTGAATACCCTGGGGGCTGAGGTGAGTCCAAAGGGCAGAGCTCGAAACTGAAAGTGACTGGCCCCCAGCCAGAAGCGCAGGTGATCTCTGGACGGTCTGGCCATTTTGATGTGGTAGTACGCGTCTTTGAGATCTACAGAGCACATCCAATCATCCTTCTGTAAGAATGGAAGGATCGATTGAAGCGTGACCATTCAGAACTTTTCCTTCTTCACGAAGTTGTTGAGATGGCTGAGATCGGTCTCCAGTCCCCTGTCTTTTTTGGAACTAAAAAGAACCTTGAGTAAGTTCTGAATCCTCTTTGGTCCGCCGGGACTGGTTGGATGACTCTGTTTTCGAGCAGCTTTGAAATTTCTACAGCTGCTAGTTTTCGCAGACGGGGTGGAACGTCTGGAAATTTTCTTTGTAGAGGTGGTGTTGAAATGAAGGGGATTTTGTATCCTCTGGTTATAATGCTTTTTACCCAAGAATCTGAAGTAATGTTTAGCCAGGCCAGTCGGTATAAAGCTAAGCGGCCCCTGATTGCCTCCAGAGCAGGACAGCCGTGCCTCCGTTCAGGAGTGCTGGAAAGGCTTCCCAGGGATGGAATCCCTGTCGCCTTGGTTATGCGGACCCCTTCTGCCGCCAGGGTGGCGTCTTCCATTTCTACCCCCTCCTCTGCCTCTGGAGGGGGTATCACTCTGTGTGGTCTGGAAAGATCCCCGATTCTTACGGAACCACATTTTTCTGCCTCGTTGCCCTTTGGGGTACGGTCTAGTAGGAGCGGAAAAACAGACCCCGACAGCAGACAGGGTCTTTCCATCTTGCTCGCACCGAGTGAGAGTCTCCTTAACCTTGGGCCCAAAAAGTGTGGCACCATCAAAAGGGGCATTGGCAAAGGAAGACTTGAAGGCTTCCGCAAAGGAGCACAGCCGCATCCATGATTGTCTTCGAAGAGCAATTGCTGAAGCTGCAGCTCTACTCGATCCCCCGGCTGCATACGAGATGAGCCTCATGGATGAGTTTACTATGGATGTGAGGGTGTTAAGTTGTGCTGTTACCTTATCTGAAACAGCAGCATCTGTGTTACCCTGGAGGGTATCTGTCAGCTCCTTGATGAGATCCCTCTGCAAACATGTGAAATGGGTCAGGTAGTTTAGCGAACGCATGGAAAAAGTCGCTGAACTAAAAATGCGCTTCCCATATCTGTCCATAGTCCTTGAATCCTTATTAGGAGGATGAACAGATGAGGGAGACTCAGACATCTCCTTTTTCGTGGCTGCCGCCACCACCATAGCATCGACAGGGACTCTCTTGGTGAGATAAGATTTATCTTGGGGGGCAGTGATGAACTTGTTTGGTTTCCTAGGTACTGGTTCCACTGTGTCAGGTGTCTCCCATGCCCTTCGAGCAATCAAATCCATTAATTCATCGAAGGGCGGGGTCACCCAGGAGGTAGATGGTTGAGCCCCAAAAGCCTTCAGCAGCACAGACTCATCCTCAGAGGGGGCTAGGCACTGCCAATCACCCCTCTGTTTCAAGATTTCCACGATGTCTGCAAATGACACATCCTCCGAAGGTGATTTGGGGGACCCCTCTGCCTCATCCAAGTCGGTGTCAGACGTTAGAGATTCCTGTGGGGAATCTATGTGCCTCATCTTGCACAACCGTTTCCTTGGGACCTCATCAGAGGGGGCTTCTGGTGAGGCCTCCAAGGAACAGGGGGAACCCTCTGTGGGTGGCTGAGGCAATTGGGCTCAACGCTTGGGATGGATCGTGGGAGCAGAAACAGAAAGTGGCCCTTTTGGGGAAGGAGAAGATTCCCCTGATGATGTGGTTGTCTGTGCAGACAATACCTTCCTCATAAGGTCAAAGGCCCCCGAACTCCTGGCTAAGGGCTCCCCCGGTTCCGAAGAACATGGAAGCATCCCAGAACCAGGTGCTGTGGGCTCCGACCCCGAGGACGGAGCCGAACCAGTCTGTGCCGAGGCCCCGAGAGGGAGAGTCGGCACCGACAGGTCGGTACGACTCTCGGTCCCGGAACCGAGCAAAGACCGTCGGCTCCGTGACTCCCCTAACAGTTCCGAAGGAGTCAAAGTCAAAGGTGTCGATCGTGCAATGGACGGTTTCGGCACTGAGGGCTCCACTATCATCAGGTCATCTTCTCCCGGCTCCAAGATCTGGATGGGTCTCGAAGGAGGACCCGTTGGAGATATGGGGAGGCCTTCTAGTTTCGACACCAACTGGGAGGAAACTGCAATTAACTTGGAAAGGGCCGTGTTCTCCATGAGTTTCTGCACGACACGATCCACATCTGTGTCAGATAAGGGTCTGGAAGAACGGGTCGAAGGAGCCGAAGATGGCACCGACCGAAGAATGGACGGTGGTGGCAGTTCCGACACCGGTTCCAAGATCGGGGGCTCAGTAAAAGATAAATGTTCGGCGCTCGGCCCCGAGATATGTAGAACCGGCGAACGAACCCGAGAAGATGAACTCGGAGCCGATAACATGGGCTCCGACATCTTCGACCCCTTCGAGGATTTAGAAGCCTGATCCGACTTGTCCAAAGCCTCTTGAAAGGCCGGCTTCAACAATCCTCTGTCAATAAGCTTCCTGCGTCTATCTGTCATAACCCTCCCGCTAAAGGAATGACAAATAGAGCAATCCTCTTGGAGATGGAGAGGGCCAAGACAGTAGACACAGGAAGCATGATTGTCAGTAATGGACATTTTCTGCCCACACTGACATCTTTTAAAGTCAGATTTGGCTTTTTCTGACATTGTAAAGTTACAATGACAATAACTATAATAACTGGAAAACAATTACTAATCCTAGCAATATAAAAGTTCAACTAGCAATATATGTATGCTAAACAGGTTATATATATATATAACTTTTCACAAAAAAACCACACCCAAGAAAAAAAGATTAGGCCACAAGGGTGCCTGAAGAAGAAAAATGGGTAGATATATATATCACACACACACAGCACTTCTACAATAACTACTAACTATAAGGAAGTATCAACAAGAAAAAAATTTGAATTCTTATCTGAAGAAATCTACAACAACTCAAGTTTCTATCTGGTCCGAGCTCTCGTCGATCCGATCTGTTGCAGCGGCAAACTAGATCTGAGTAATGGCATGGAGGATTGTGGGATATGGGCTGGTCTCAAGCTTCTCTGAGATTCAGAGCTTTGCAATTCGGCCGACTCAGAGCAGAGGATCGGCTCCGAACCAGTGTGTAAGAACAAACGGCGAGATTGAACACTCTTACATGCTTTGTTTATAATATTACTACTCACTGCATATTTAAAAGATTGCTCTATATATATTAATCTAAAAAAATGGAATTGAATACTGATGACATTCAGTTCTTGTACTTGACACTAGTAAGGGAGGTCTTAGAATTGGTTCTAAGATTTACAAAAAAAAAACTTTATCCAGTAATATTTTTTTTACATTAAATGGCAAAAACTCTGTTACGTTTTTTTTTTTTAACACCTATTTTCAATTATCACTTGTGACATGGGCAAACTTACATTTATACAAAAGCAATCAAACTGTATTAGCAAGTTCTCATCTACAAATATTATATATTACATATAATGCTATATATATATCACATAATCACAGCAATATTACATATTTTTTTCAAATTCTGCCTTCTCTCAAACTTCATTCTTCATCCAAAACATTTTTCTGCATGTACTATTCCCACAACTTCCATTTTTAATGTAATTTACTCCTACCCTTTTCTAAAGATCTCACTATCTGTTCTTTTTTTAAAATTTTTTTAAACAAGAAACATCTTTACTAAATTATCACTTATGACATGGACAATCGTACATTTATATAAATGAAAACAAACTATAATGACATAATTCCAGCTGCAAGCATTTCACATCACAAACCATATTGACATAATCCTAGTTGCAAACATTATACATCACTTATAATGTACCCAATCACTAATCAAACCTTATACAGCTCATTCAAGTCCTGCCTTCTTTTAAACCTTATTCCTCCCCTGTATGTATTGTTCCCACAATTCCCATTTTTCCTAGGTAATTTGCTCCTACCGTTTTTTAAAGATCCCAGTTCCAGTTGTTTTATGTCTGTTACTATATTCACTACTACTTTTTTTTGTTTTTTTAAACAAGAAACATCTTTGTTAAATTATCACATATGACATAGTCAATCTTACATTTATATAAATATAAATGAAAATAAACCATATCAACACAATTTCAGTTGCAAACATTATATATTACAAACCATGCTGACACAGCTGTAGCTGCAAACATTATACATCACTTATAATATATCCAGTCATTGTCAGTCAACATTACAGAGCTCATTCAAATCAAGTCTTCTTTTAAACGTTGTTCCTTCTCTGCATGTATTGATCCAACAATTCCCATGTGATGCTATGTAATTTGCTCCTATCCTTTTCTAAAGATCCCAATTCCAATTGTTTTATCTGTTACTATCTTTGCTACATCTAGTAAAGTTGGTTTAGACTCTGATTTCTATTTTTTAGTAATTGCTTTTTTGAAGCCATCATAATTAGACTCAGCAAGACCTTACTATGTGTCTAGGCAATTCTGATTATGTATCATAGCTCAAAAATCATTTCCTTAGTTACACCAATTTGCTCACCCAATATCTCTGACAGAGCAGTCTGTCAGGAATCTTTAAAGTCTGCCAACTCATTACACTCCCAGAAAATATGTTCCCAGTTATCTCTTTCTTCCCTATCACACCTCAAACATTTATTGTCTACCTGAGGAAAAGTTCTTTGGCCAACTTAGTGTTATTTTAGTAGAACCTCATGGCCAGGATGTTTTAACATTTGGATTGATGATGAATCAATATTTCAATTATAAGAGCTCAGGTAAAGCAGTATAGCAATGGCTGGAATGCCACTGCAGGTGTAAGGTTTTTTGAAGTAACAGACTTGGTCTGAATAAGCTTTATGCTTCACACCAGTCTGATAATTCTTGTAAGTAGGCTGCTTATACCCCAGGTTTGTAGTGTGGTGGGATGAAACACCAACTGTGAAACAGACAGAGTTCAATTAATGGCACAGACACTGATGAGGCCAGGCAGCAGGAGGGGATGGATATACAGACAAATGTTAGCTTGGCCATTACAAGAAGAGGGAACAGGTTTGTGCAAGTGATTATGGCATACCCCAGTGGAGACCAGAAAGCATTAATAAGATCACAAGGCAGGGTGTCAAGTTTATGGCAGTGGGGGGGGGGGACTGGAGCTGGAGTGATGTGCACAGTCTCATAGCTCAACCAACTTAGGGTTCCTCATCTCCTTAGCACACTAAAATATCCATCCTTGCCACAATTAGTATGCCCCTTTTCCTTGACTCTCACCCTTCAGGTGGAAAGCATCTCACTAAGGGGTACCAAAAGGATAGTCTCTCCCTAGAGAGGGAAAGTCCATCTAACGAAAGGGATACTGAAGGATTCTGCAACTCCCAGAGTAAGAAGGGAAAAATGGGGTCATGAGGGGAAACAAAAAGAAGACAGAAATCAAAGGCAGAGGCAGAGACACACACAAAAAAATATTTGTTCACAGAGAGATATCTTCAGCACTCAATCAACCCAGCCATGCTCTTTTGATTATGGGACTGACTGTGTAGTTTAACCTGCCTTACTACCAGGTGGACTTTTTCTTCATATCAGTGTGTGATGGCTACTTGTTTTTCACTGCCAAAGTTAATGCCATAAGATCTGCATTTCCTCCATCGTACACACTGGATATCGCTTTGGACTCTGGTGTGGCTTACTCCTCTTCTTGGTCTGTATGCTTCCAGACAGGAAGAGCTCTTGATTGTTATGTCAAGCACGTATGCTATGACTTGCAGGCTGGAATGTTAACATTCAAAGCTTGTGGTCACACGCCTTGATGTCATGGTCCTATTTGTCAGATACTGGTGTCCTCTCTCAGATCTGGGAAATTTCCATCTGCTTTGCACAAAGCTTTTGTTACCCCTGTCATTCAGAAAATATCTTTGGACCACAAAGTCCTTGATAATTTCTTCCCTATCTTAAAACTTCCTTTTCTTGATAAAGTTATAAAAAAAAATAGTCTGCATTCAGTTTGAATCTTATTTTGGGGTTAATAGACTCAGAGACTCTAATCAGGCCAATTTTCACTCTCACTGTACTACTGAGACTACCCTTGTTAGAATGCTGAATGATCTCCTTATGGCCAGAGACCAGAGATGATACTGCATCCTGGTCCTACTGGATTTCTCCACAATAAGCAACACTGCTGACCATGGCATCTTAATAGACTGGTTACATTTTTACTGTGGTTTATCATCTACGGACCTGAAGTGACTCATTTCCCTATCTATTGGGCCAAACTCAGAGTGCATTCTTGGGACAAAATTCCTCATATTCTCACTCCCTGAACTATAAAGCACCATAGGGTTCAATCTTTGTCTCCTTTTTTTTTAAACTATTTAAGCTAATTAGATGACCTCATTTAAGGCCTCACAGTTAGACGTTGCCTGTTCGATTCTCAGTTAGAGCGTCTTCTGTGTGGCGACATGCGTGAATGTGCGTTCCTTCGTTGCAGGTTGTGCATTAGGTCCGGCAAGCCAACACGTCAAAATCTACTGCCAATCATTAGCGGACTGGAGATCCACTGTGGCGACCCCTAACCGGGAAAAGCCGAAAGAAGAAGATGACCTCATTTAAGACAGAGGTTTAATTTTTAACTTAATTTTAAAATGGTCATTAAACTGGTATGTGTACTGGCCACTATGGACCATTTTCAGACATGATCCAGGCCACAAGGCAGGGATAAATGCAAATTTTATTTATATTTATATATATATATATATATATGATACAACACAGATCCCAACACGGAGCACCAAACTTTTGTAAAACGATATACTCTTGTAACAGATGGCAAACACAAATTTTAGAGCCAAAATTCAGCAAACAATCAACAATCCGGTTCAGAATGCGAATGCTATTCGGCAAAGTATTCAGTCAATTGTTACTCCTCAATGAACAAACCAGTAAATAGAATAAATGTTGGATTTAGGTAAAAGCAAAAATACACTTTTATTACGTAAGCGCTTTCGCTGTGTGACCCACCGCTTCCTCAGACATACACAAAATCATCATTGAATGCTTTATATACATATTAAGAGATAAAATACACCTATCATGTGCTTTTTCTAAAATTCAAATTCTCACCTTCTCAAGAACGCTGTGTTACCAGGTAAATCCATGTCTTGTCCAAGATCTTGTTTAACAGTATTTTAAAAGGAGGGGACGCAAAAACATCTTGGAAGAAAGCTGTGGTAGCTGTGCTACCTACGGATGGCAAAGACCCTTCAGACACAGCTCCATACAGACCCATTTCGACTTTAAACAGAATCATAAAAGTGTTTATGTCTTTACTATCTAAAAGAATGACAAAGGTGTTGCTAAAATTGATAGATATGGATCAGTGTGTTTTTTGGAGGGGGAGGCAAACATCTGACAGCATTAATAAAACAATAACGATCCAGAGGGAAACAGAATGTAAGAACATACCACTGTTGTTGGTGGGTCTTGATGTAGAGAAAGTATTTGATAAGGTAAGCTGGAATTTTATGAGTAGTGTCCTGGAAGAATTTTCATTCTCCACCATCAAACCTTTGACGGACAGAAGTCTAGAATGGCCTCTCCTTCTTTATCCTATTGACCCACCCAGGCAGTCCTCATATCATATTCTTTCTCTGTGTGTGCATTTGGTTCCTGTTCTGCTTTATTTAATATATCCTACAACTGCTGCCTGAATATATATCCCTGCTGTAGGGTATATGCTGGGATTATGAATAGTGCCCTAACCTTACACTGGAGTCTGACTGCCATGAGTATTTCACTAATTCTGATGACATCTTTCTGAAGCCTCTCACTTACCCAATTCCCAAACCATTTTTAGTTTGTACTCCTTCTGAGTAGTACACTCTGGATCTGAAGCCAAGTGGCTTTGCTGCACTGCTCTTCCATTTAGTCTCCTGGATACATAGGATGTCTAGCCTCCAATTTACCATTATGTCAATCATGCCATCCACTTCCAAGCTGCATTCCGTCAGTAAACCTACATTTAGTGTTGTAATTCTTAGTTCAAATTTGGCAGGTTGATTGATTTTACATCCATGTTACACATAACACAGCCATCCCAGGTAATTCAGGCTGGGCATCTGGACACCAGTAGGCCAGAGGTTTATTGACCCATAGCTGCTGGGCTTTATGGCAGGTGTACACTGGCCAGTAGAGTGACATACACCCCTCTCACCATTAGCATAGGTTCCTGGCGTAGGTTGAAGTAGGCCAGGTCCTCAAC
Source organism: Protopterus annectens (assembly GCF_019279795.1). Taxonomy (NCBI): domain Eukaryota; kingdom Metazoa; phylum Chordata; order Ceratodontiformes; family Protopteridae; genus Protopterus; species Protopterus annectens. The sequence continues at coordinate 524,200,176 of NC_056730.1, read as the reverse complement.
CAACTTATCTCTGACAAATACTCATGCCAATTTTTGGCAACACTAGTCAACATGACTGAATCACATTGAGCCAATTTTCACACCAAGTGGCTAACTACATTTCTTAATGTTTTAGTGTTAATTCCATGCGCATTATGTACACAATATATATATTATAGAAAAATATTAAACAATTTGTTAAAAACGAATCAAATTAAATATTTCCAATTAATTTCTCTGTTTACCCTTTAGGTACCAAAGCCCCACTCACAATTTCCTTGTATAAAAGTCTGTATTTAGTCAATTATTCTTCTATTGCTTTCACTTTAACTTGCAACAGAATCACACTTTGTTACATATTAGGATTTTTGCCATGTATATTTAAAAATGTTCACTAACTAAAGTATCTAATTTAGCTAGAAGTTTCTCTCTCAAGTATTCCTTTAACCCATCACTAAATTTTCTTTTTGTTCCCCCAATATAAAATAACTCACATGGGAATTTCAAAGCCTATACCAACCAGGTAGAATTATATGAAGAAAACCATCAAAGACAAAAGGAATACCACTAATAAACTGCTAAGTTTACAAATAGTAGTAAGGCGTTCTAGGTGCCATTTTTAAATTATTTTGTTTGTTCCCTGACTTTGTGAGAGCCTCTTCACGTTCTACTTGTGCATGCCAAGTACATAAAATCATTTCTACATTTCAGATTAAGGTATCTGGAGTTCCTTGCTTCTGTTTATTAATCTTTTATACTGGTGAGTACCCTGTTAAGCTTCGTCCTATAATATAGCTTTATTTGATGTTATTATGATCTAGTCTATAGAGTTATTTAGCAAGTAGTATATTTACTATACCATATAGTACTGAACCAGCTTTATGTTGTTTTAATTTTCAATTTTTGCACTGTTTTGGAACCTGAACAGCATTCTATTGCTATAAATACATAATTTTCTGGTCTACTCCTAGCATCATACGACGTTTCCATGTAACTCATCCTGCTGTGGCCTATAAGTGCTCCTCAGTTCTAATGGCAGCATAAAAGCCATAATTTAGTTATTTCTTTATCCAAATATTTAATACGAAGATTTTTTAGTTGTATTTTTTACTGATCATATCACCTAACAGTGACATGTTTCAGAAACTGTAATTTAAGGTAAACAATTGTTTTGTGCTGCTACTACTCATTGTGTTTATTGGCCTTCTGTACATTCCTCATGTCTCATTTCTTTCCTAACAGTAGTTTTACAACTATCAGCACACCTCTGCCTGCCATTTTAAAACTTGCAAACAAAAACAAGCAGCACTGTCCTGCTTCTGCAACCTGTTGTTGACCGCACAGCTCTCCAACTACACCAGACTTCACCTAGCAGTGTATGTACTACAGCAGCTATATGGAATTGCCATTAACTACCTGTTAAATTTCTTTGAAGGTTTAGTAACAATTTTGTAATGAATACCATAATTCTGGCATGCACAACCATGAAGGCACTCATTCCCTACTTTTAATCAAATAGACTGCAGGGTTTCTACCTGCCCCCCACACACACACACACACACACACACACACTATCTTGGCCTACCTTATAAAATAAAACAAAAAAAAAAACAATATTATTACAGAATACCCTGATTACTAACTGACTAGGGGCATTCCATTTCTACTGATTGATTTTTTCAGCTGCTCTTTTGTGGCCTTTGGTTATCCTGCTCCATTTGGGCTCACACTGCTCCCTTACCCTACCACCAATTCCCATCCACCCCCACTACACCTTAACTTATTCACAACAGGTAGACACATCCCCCATCATTAACCAGTACTCAATATCACACTTAATTTCCAGCAATCAAAAATCATTACTACATTTCAATCTGCACCTATCTAATCACACTCCATATACTTAATGACTATCCACTTTGTTTGTTTGTCTCTTTCGGCTTTTCCCAGTTAGGGGTCGCCACAGCGGAACTCCGGTCCACTAATGATTGGTAGTGGATTTTTACATACTTGGTTACCAGCCCTGACGCACAACCTTCAATGAAGGCACGCCCCATTCACGTATGCCTCCACACAGAAGACATTCTAGCTGAAAATCAAACGGGACAACGTCTTGCTATGAGGCGACAACTCTACCGCAGCACCACCACCGCGGGTCTATATCTATCTATGGGTTTACTTAATGACTATCCACTAATAATTATAAATCCCTTCCCACACATTTAGTTCATTCTCCCATTCCCACATTAATTTAACATGATACATACACTTCTAGTCATCCTTCTAACCACAACCTACCAACTTCCTTCCTTCCATGAATAACAAATGACACTAACTTACTCTCCTACACTACTGCTCACCCCGCTAACAAACACCATTCACAAATATACCATAATATCATCACAACTACATAACTTTTTAAAATAACTCTTTCATTTACCCAGGCACAAAAAAAATCGACATATAATCCAAATACTCCCTAAACTGCTATCTAAATTATCCCACTTTTTCCCATGTAACTTATTCCTACTTAAAACAGTTGGTGACATGCACCTTAACCCAGTCTCACAATCCCAAACACTCCCAGCACACCAACACAATAGCCCCCAGTATTCAAAACTCTTTCAAACGCTTACCAAACAACTCTGATCTCTTAATCATTAATATCAGTATAAGAAGCATTCTAAACAAAATTGCTGACTTCCAATCTACCCTGACACACTACTCCTCAGATATAGCAATCATAACAGAGACCTGGTTAAAGCCTTATATAAAAGACAGTGAGATTCTACCCCAAGGATATAGCCATAGACTTGATAGACCTCACAAACATAGCAGTGCCATAGCAATCATTTATAAATACACAAACTAAACAGAATAGAAAGACATCTCCCTGAACTGTTCAACACAGAGATCCTAATCTCATAACTCCAACTCAACACTAACAAAATCATCACCATCACTGCTGTCTACATATCACCTGGAAAAATACTAAAACAATAGAAAACTTTCTAAACTGGACAGCATCCACTTTTAAACAAGAAACAATAATCCTAGGTGATTTCAACCTCGACTGGTCATCCTATACCTCAGAAAACCCATCCAACTATATCAACCTTTTCAGTTTCTCCCAAATTAATCTGCTCCCCTACCAGACAGGATAAACACAGCAATAGACTACAAATTCTTGACTGGTTGTCTCCCTGACTCACTCAGTGACCATACACCCACTTATTTTATTAGGCACAAAGCCTAGCCTACAAAAGACATACTATACAAACAAACTGGGAAAAAAAGAAACTTTTATATTGAAGTTTTCAACATCCTCCTCAAACTATGTGACTGGCCCCTCTAAAACATCTCTATGTAGATGATGTAGTTCTTTACTTTAACAATAAATTCCTTGAAATATCTAACATTCTAGCTCCTCTTAGAAAATTTCAAATAAAGAATAAAACAATCGCATGTCTAACCAAAGTAACTAAGCAGCTCATGAAACTTAGAGATAAAGCCTGCTCTCAATACAAAATAACCAACAATCAAACTGACCTGCTAAACTACTGACAACTAAGAAACTCAGTCAAAGAACAAATCAAAAACAACAAAAAAATCCACCGTACAACAATCCTACAAAAGCATCATAAAAAGCCCCAAAATTCTGGAGCTCCATAACACGACTACTAAACCCTGGACAATGCACCACCCCAAGCCGTTCCTCTCCTAACTCAACCAAAAATATAGCCACACAATTTAATCACCACTTTACAAACTCAGTAAAATTCCTGCTTAATAACAACACCCTATTAACTATTCCCCGACTAACAATTTCCAGTCAAACGCATTTACTATTAGATCTATACAGACAACATACATAAAAAACCTTCTCTATAACTAAAACTATCATCATTTGCAGCCGACCTTCTCCCCAATGAATTTCTCAAAATAGCAGCCAGCATCATTACCCTGACTCTCTCTATTAATAAACCATTCTATCTCTGAACAATACATCCCAAAACTTTGGAAAATTTCTTACATTATCCCCCTACACAAAGGTGGAACTTCTGCCCAACTATCTAACTACAGATCCATCACTATACTCCCACCACTAGCCAAATTCCTAGAAAAATGTATACATATGCAACTACTGACATAGCTACTAAATAACCTTCTATCTAACACATGGTTTTAGACCAAAGTGCAGTACACCTGCTCTTTCTGAACTTCACAGATAGAATTAACTAGCTCAGAAATAAGGGACAAATTGTAGTTTCAATCTTCCTTGGCATGTCAAATGCTTTTGACACAGACTCCCATCAAAAATTACTCAGTGTACTAGCTTTGCTCAATCTCTCCCCAACAGCCATCTCATGGTTCCATAGCTACCTTTCTGAAAGACAACAAGAAGTCAGGTGGCAAAATGAGATCTCATCCCTCCTCCCAATCTCAGTGAGGGTGCCCCAGGGCTCTGTTTCAGCCCACGTCTTTTCTCTATCTTTAGCAATAACCTTAGTACAGCCACAAACTTAGCAACTATTATACAATATGCTGACAACTCAACACTCAACATTCATCTGTGCAGCCTCTTCCTTTCCTGACCTCCTACAAATCACTCAAAAATCTCTCACAAACATACCTATCAGCTAATCAAATATTTAATCCCACTAAGACCAAACTAATGCTATCTACAAACCACAAATCAGCTCAGCTCTCCATCCCATTCATTACCTACTCCCTAATCACCAAAATCAAACCAGTAAATCACACTATAGACACACTCAAACCTGACTTGCAAATAGCCCAGACCATCAAAAAAGTTCATATCAAACTTGGCTCATTATATACATACAGTCCATTCCTCACCCAAACTTACAAACACATCATAGCCAGAACATATCTCCTTATCCACCCTATAATATGCCTCCCCAATTCTCACAAACATAAGAAAAATGACTTGCATAAATTAGAGTTCTGTTATAATAAAATAGCCAGATTTGCTGGTAACCACATCAACAGATCACACCACTGCACAGCCCTCCAGCAATTAAAATGTCTTCTATTTTCTAACCTTTTAACCCAGCTCACCATTTCGCAAACCATCATACACCAACCCAACAATTGCCTTGCCCTCAGAAACTTAGTACAACCCTATTCCAACAACCGATCCCTTCAATCATCAGCTAAGCTTTTACTTCAAATTAATATAACACATAACAGTCATGGAGATGCCCTAGTCTCCTAACAAATAGCTAAAATATGGAACTCCACTCTCCTGCATATACTTTGAAGAGCTAACCCTACTCAATTCAAAAGGCCTCTCAAGGATCACCTAACAACCGGTTGTGCTCCTGCTCCACACCAGGATGAGTTAACAAAATACTTCTCTTTTTACCATCTACTAATTACGCTGCTTTCCAAATGTTTTCTTCTTGTTTTTCAAATATTGTATTAATGCATATAATATCAGAAATATTATTATGCTCAGTTCCACACATGTGCTTTGTCTAATGTTTATTATCCAAGTTAAATAATTGTGTGTTTTCTTGCATTGTATAATCAATGACTTGTATTGTCCACCTTGATCTGTATTTTATTTTCACCACAAGTATTTGTTGCATCTGTACTGTTATCATCATCATCATCATCTTCTTTCGGCTGTTCCCGTTAGGGGTCACCACAGCGGATCACCTGTTTCCATTTCTTCCTGTCCTCTGCATCTTGCTCTGTCACACCAACCACCTGCATGTCCTCTCTCACCACATCCATAAACATTATCTTAGGCCTTCCTCTTTTCCTGTTACCTGGTAGCTTCATCCTTAGCATCTTTTTCCCAATATACTCCACATCCCTTCTCAACATATGTCCAAACCAACGTAATCTTGCCTCTCTGGCTTTGTCGCCAAACCTTCCAACCTGGGCTGACCCTCTAATATACTTATTCCTAATCCTGTCCACCCTTGTCACACCCAGTGCAAATCTAACATCTTTAACTCTGCCACTTACAGCTCAAACTCCTGCCTTTTTGTCAATGCCACTATCTCCAACCCATATAACATAGCTGGTCTCACTACCCTCTTGTAGACCTTCCCTTTCACTCTTACAGGTACCCGCCTGTCACAAATCACTCCTGACACTCTTCTCCACCCACTCCATCCTGCCTGTACTCTCTTCTTCACCTCTCTTCCACACTCACCGTTACTCTGAACTACTGACCCCAAGTATTTAAACTCATCCACCTTCGCCACCTCTACTCCTTGCATCCTCACCATTCCTCTATCCTCCCTCTCATTCACACACATATATTCTGTCTTAGTCCTGCTGACCTTCATTCCTCTTCTCTCTAAGCATATCTCCATCTCTCCAGGGTCTCCCTCCACCTGTTCCCTACTCTTACTACAGATCACAATGTCATCTGCAAACATCATAGTCCATGGGGACTCCTGTCTGATCTTCTCTGTCAACCTGTCCATCACCACTGCAAATAAGAAAGGGCTCAGAGCTGATCCTTGAAGCAACCCCACCTCCACCTTAAACGCATCCGTCACTCCCACCGCAGACCTCACCGCTGTCACACTACCCTCGTACATATCTCGTACCACTCTTACATACTTCTCTGACACTCCTGACTTCCTCATACAATACCACAACTCCTTTCTAGGCACCCTGTCATATGCTTTCTCCAAGTCTACAAAAACACAATGCAACTCCTTCTGACATTCTCTGTACTTCTCCATCAACACTCTCAGAGCAAACCGCATCTGTAGTGCTCTTTCCCGGCATGAAACCATACTGCTGTTCAGTAATCATCACATCCCTTCTTAACCTAGCTTCCACTACTCTTTCCCATAACTTCATGCAGTGACTGATCAATTTAATCCCTCTGTAGTTACTACAGCTCTGCACATCACCCTTATTCTTAAAAATTGGTACCAAAACACTTTTTCTCCATTCCTCAGGCATCCTCTCACTTTCCAAGATTTCATTAAACAATCTGGTTAAAAACTCCACTGCCATTTCACCTAAATACCTCCATGCTTCCACAGGTATGTCACCTGGGCCAACAGCCTTTCCATTCTTCATTCTCTTCATAGCTATCCTTACTTCCTCCTTGCTAATCCATTGTTATTCATGATTCACTATCCCTCCATCATCCAACCTTCTCTCCCTCTCATTCTCTTCATTCATCAACCCCTAAAAGTACTCTTTCCATCTCCTCAACACACTCTCCTTGCTTGTAAGTATGTTTCCCTCATTATTCTTCATCACCTTTACCTGTTGCACATCTTTCCTAGCTCGGTCCCTCGGTCTACTGTTAATCTATAATTATTGTTAAATGAAGTATTTCTCCCCAGGCCTCCACTGAAAACAGGCTTCTGGCTAGTCGGACACTCCTGGTAAACAAATGCAAAAGAACAATAAATAAATAAATGCGCATATTTGTACAAAATGAACAAGATCTGCAGGGGCTAATCCTCTTGCTTTGCGGATACACACTGATGTACTCAATTCATTATCATATACAAAATAATTATATATCAACATATCCGATACATTTTTGCCCCTCTTGTATGAAATAATAGGTGTTGTGTATACCTGTGCTTAAAGCTCATCCTGTAATAGAACACAGGATCACAGGAGATTACTAGGCTATCAACCCGGAGGTCTTTTTAAGCTTAGCTGTTTCAACCCAATGTTATACCATACAGGTACTAGTCAATACTCAAGATTGCATTTAGTGATGACTGCCCATGTTCAGGAGGATTGTTGGCACTATCACTGGTAAGAATTTACAGTGCACTATCCATTCATCCAGGTTCCTCTTGGACAGTGTCATAGAGGTGGTCTTTTTTACATGAATTGGTAGCCTGTTCTAAATTCATGGCAGTCACTGGGAGATAAACAGGACATGCTGGAGGGGCAAATTTAAGTCGCAGGCTATATTTAAGTCCCTGGAATGGGTGGCCGTAGACCCATTTGATTTACAGGCATGCAATAAGTTCACTGGGTTTGGGTCTTGGGTTGCTCTGCAGGCCAGGCATAAGTCTCCTCTAAGAAGTCTATATGACACAAAGTATAGTGACAGGGGTTTTAGTCGGTCTAAGGCACATGCTGGAGGCCCTTGATCTTCGTTGTTAGAAATCTCTGAGGTCTGTCTAATTGCTGTAGGTGCTTATTATGGTACATACTGAATTGGGTGTTCTACTCAATTATGGGCCGAAAAAGTGCCAAGTATAGGAGAGTTATAACTTCTTTTGCTCTCAAGGCAATGCCTTTACTAATCAAGTGAGCTACATGGAAAGTTTTCCTTACAATGGCAGACACATGGTGGTCAAAGTTAAGGTCATGGTCAATCTGTGATTCCAGGTCACTTACCACTTCAAGGATACTTAGGGTATTGTTATTGATTTGATAGTGTGATGGGACATTATTTGTGCCTAAGGGAATGATGATGATGCATTTCTTTGCATTCATTTTGAGACCATGACTAATACACCAATCGTTGGTCTGTGTGAGACTATCCTGGAGTATACTGATGTTTGGGGATTCAATGACTGCTCCTAGTTTACAGTCGTCTGCAAATTCGGTCAGCCACAGCCCTTTAGTTTTTACTTGAACTTCTGAGAAGTATATAACAAAGAGTAGGGGGCCCAGCACTGACCCCTGTGGCACCCAGCTAGTAACAGGTCTGTTGGTTGATGTGGAGTCACCCACTTTGATAGTGTGTGTCTGGTTTGTGAGCCAGCTGGCAACCTATCTTACAACAAAGAGGTTTACATTCAGTTTGTGAAGTTTATTGGTAATGCCTGACTGTGGGACTGTGTCGAAAGCTTTTGCCACATTGAGGTATGCTGTCTGCCTAGATTTGCTCTCATCAGTGGTCCTGGTCACACTTTCAAAGAAATCCACCAAATTTAACTGGCAGGATCTGCCCTTCAAGAAACTAAATTGGGTAGGATCCAGGGTTTGGAGGTCACCTATGTCTTTATTTATGAGGTTCATAATGATACGTTTCATGGCCTTACAGATGAGGCTGGTCAGGCTTATGTGCCTGTAATTCCATGTGTTTGTTGCTAGGCCCCCTTTGTGGAGGGGAATAACTGTAGCTGTTCTCCATTCCGCAGGAACAAAGCCTGTGGTTAGGCTACGACTGAAAAGAGTACTTAGTGGTGATGATAGTTTATGTTTTAGCCTGTTTAGAAGACAGCCTGGGATGCCACATGGTCCCATAGAGGCTGTGTTCTTTGTCTTGGGCAGGGTTTTGAGGACCTGCTCTTCAGATATGTAAGGTGGGGGGGTGGGGGGGGTTGTTGTAAGTTAGGTGGGGATAAGGGAATGAAATCTTCACCAAACCTAGCCACTAGCAGGTTTGCTACCTCTGTGGGGTCAGTGTGTGTGATACCGTTGGCCACCAGTTCTGTACATGCTTGTGTCCTATCCTTTACGTTACGTACAGAGCTGTAAAAGGCCTTACATTTATCTTTGGCAGTACTTGCTAGGTTTCTCTCAAAGGAGCTCTTGAAGGATTTGACGAGTTGTCTTATTTGCCTGTTAAGGCTCTGGAGGGTGCTTTTCCATTGTTGCGTCCTTGTCTTTGTTTTCTTGGACAGCAACTTTTTGCATTTATTGTAGTTTGTTGATGCTTGAAGTCCACCATGGCAGCTTGATTTTTACTTGGAGCTCCAGCTTTGATTCTATCTGGTACAGCCGAGTTTATACACTTATGCAAGTGATTATACAGGGCTTTAGTGTAAGCTTCAGTGTAGTTACCACATTCAACTTGGCGTAGGGCTTGGAATGCATTTATACCTTCGCCTAGGAGAGTATAGTTTGCCTTGGTGATTTTGTAGTCTGACTTCACCCTTTATGAGTTCTGGTGTTAGTGTCAGTTCAAAGGTGACTGATTTGTGGTCAGTTTTAACTAATGAGGGTCTAACAGTTACAACAGTGCACCTGTTTGACATGTTGGTGAGGACCAGATCTAGAATGTTTGTTCTCTTGTCAGGGTATGGACAATTTGCTCCAGGGAATTTGAATTCTAGTGAGTTTGTCTACAGTAGGTTTCCCATTTGATGGTGGGATAATTGAAATCTCCCATAATCAGTGTGTTCGGTAAAATTTGGATTGTCTTCAGTTTGGTTATGCAGGCTTCGTGGGTGACGTGACCCATGGAGTGGGATCTATAACTGGCTAGAACTTGAGTGGGAATCTTACCCACTGTATCCTGGACCTGGAGTAACTCCATGGAGTTGTCCAGTCTAACTAGAAGTGAGGTAAATTTATCTGCAATATAGATTAAAGCACTGCCTTCTTTGGTTTTCAAATGTTTATTTTGTGGTCTAAATGTGTGGAAGGCATTGTAGTTTTGCAGGGCCAGGGTACTCTCCGAGGCCTTAAACCAGGTTTCTTTGACTGCATACACATCTACATCTTACAGTGATAGAAGTGCTTCCAGGGAGTGCAGTTTCTGCTTTACGATCCTAGCATTTAGCAGCATGACCCTTATTTTGCTCTGATTAGTTAATTTCAAGTCGGTAATGTTTTTGATACCTTGCCTAAAAAGGCACTATGGGGGACGCAAGAGCCTTTGCCAGCAGCTGAAAGACTAAGGGTGCCAGGTGCAAACCATCTCTGGCAAAGCAGCGAGGTTTGTCAGCCATGGCTTTCCAGGCAGACAGGAACTGGATCCCCTCGGAATGACACCAAAAACTAAGCCATTATTGAAATCAATAATTTTGTGTTTATACTGTGGCATCATTCTAGGTGCGGGTAGTATACTTCTCAAGGCTGGAGACATACCTGCCTGGGAAATATACTCAGAGAGCTCAACCACGTCTCTCTCCATATAGTCCAGTGAGGTACGTCTCAGGTCATTCACACCAACATGAACTATGATGGAGTCATAACAGCACTTCTTGCTGACAAACCTGAGTGCATGTGTGATTTGGTGAATCCTTGCAGCGGCCAAGCAGCTGACTGTGACTTTCTCCTTGTCCAACCTGGTGAGTGGGACATCCATGTGTCTCACTAGTGAGTCTCCAATGAGAAGAAAATGTGTTTTTTGAGTGTTACACCTCATGGGCTTGGTGGATGAGACACTGATGTCGCTATATGTCATGGGTGCTGTGGGGACTGTGCTAGTTACAGCAGTCTTGGAGGTCTCTGGTGTTTCGTTAAGTTTTTTGAGAGAACCTCCGCATATGTGGATTTACGTGTTTGATGCATACTATGTGTATCAGTAGTGGTATGTGTAGGAGTAGAGGTACTATGTGAATATACAGTGGTGGGTGAGTTGACAACCTTCTCCCTGTTACTGTTTTGAGTGAGAGAGAGCATGGACTCTAGATTCTTGGTGCAAATGCATCTCCTGCACTCTGTACTAGACTGTGTTATTAGTAGAGGGTTGTCTATGTACATGAGGCAATTGCTACACTGTCTCAAGAGATCCAAGTCAACAAGGTTGGCATGTGAAACAAGGGTAGTCCAACTGTCCATAATGCTAGGTTGAAGACTGTTGTCACGAGGGGTGGCTTTTCAGAAATGATTATTGAGGAGCTCAGCAAATGGATATTTCTGCCTTAATTTCAAGGGACGTTTTGTTGAATTTAACTGTTCGTCTTCGGTGCACAATTGTGCAGTAGTGCATGGTACTACATGATGTGCCAACAAGCAGAAACCTGGTGAAATGCAGGGTCTAAATACCAGAAGCTAAAACTTAAAAAAAAAAAAAAATAAAAAAAAAATACTCTAACAAAATTCAAAAAGACCAATGAGGATGCTTATTCCAAGCCCTAGACCAGCCTTGCTTTGCCAGTCAGATGCCAATCAAACACAATTCTCTCACAAAAGTGCAGATAGGCCTCTTCCAATCCAAGCTGTCTGGAAAGCATGCTCAGAACAAACAAACCTCTACAAACAGTTCCAGAAGCCGCAGGCCTGGATCTGGCCTATGCTACAGCTATTAGCTACCCCAGTTTCAGCAGTAAACACTACAGAATATTTAACACAGCAGAAAAATAGCAGTGAGACACTGAAAAAACATTTAAAACAGCAGAAAATCAGCCAGAAGGCTCTAAAGAATTATTTAAACAGTTAACATGTCAGTTAATTAAGTACTGCTTGGTGGGAAAACCAGAGCAGGCAGTACAGATAGCTTTAAAACAGTGAAAAAAAAATACCAGTAAATACTTAATAAACAGTGAAAACAACAAAAAAGGTTTGCTAAACAGTGAAAACACCAATAAAATTTGATATTACAGGCACAGTGTGGCAAGGAATTGCAATATAACAGTGTAGTTTAGTACAAAGTAAATAAATACATTATATAAAAAAAACAGGCAACTTATGGTCTTTTGGAAGCTCAAAAGCCTCTAGTCGTCTGGTATCTCAGTTCAGAGTTGTGGCTGGTAGCCCATCTCAGTTCAACTAGGTACAAACAAGCAGAAACCTGCTTAGATGCAAGGCCTAAATACCAGAAGGTAAAACTTTTTAAAAAATCTTAAAATTCAAAATGACCAATGAGGATGCATATTCCAAGCCCTAGACCAACTTCCCTTTGTCAATCAGGTTCCAATCAAACACAATTCTCACAAAAAGTGCAGATAGGCCCCTTCCAATATAAGATGGCCTGAAAAATGTGCTCTAAAACAGTATAAAAATACCAGTAAATACAGGCCATGCTTTTTTCAGTACCTGTACTGTACTAGCTAGTATAAAATATATCTGCCTTTTCTGTTCTTCTCTCTTCTTGTGATCAAAGAAGGACTGTCTGTTTAACAAATTTGTCTGAACATTTTTTAATGCTTCTTTCTGAGTCATATGCTACAATTGCATTAAATAGATATACCTATAATATTTTGAACTTCCAATAAAAAAAATCTAATCTTCTACTAGAAGCTCTTCTTGCTCTTAGCATCTCCCTATATGGAAGCAAATCAATATGATAGCTTGGATGAAAACTATTAGCATATATGTAAAATCCACTACACCTGCAGGATTCCAGTATAATCTATAAATAATCTTATTATTCTCAGCTACAAAAATGTAATGTAGGTTCTCGTTTTGTCTTACCTTTGTCAAAATAACTCACTAATCAATGTAAAACGCCTCTGAACCAAATGGGACACCGTGAAAAAATCTTGCTCAGAATAATTTAATGATAAAATTGACTTTTAGCCAAACCCACCTCCTATCAAGTGCAAAAACTGGATTAGAGTTCATGGAGAAAAAGGCAGCATGACACACCGGTTTATACTTATGCTGGTTAAGCTAGCACAACACTTTTCATGACTTTTTTGTTTTAATCTGCATCAGTGAAACAAGGAAATTAATTTTCCATTCACTTCTGGTAACCAATCATAAACATGAGATGGAAACAAAGTAGTACAGTGGTTAAGGACTGCTTCACAGCTCCAGAATCTAGAATTCAGTCCCAATCTCTGGTCATTGTGGAATTTGCAAGCTAATCCGTTACTTTCATCGGTCTTCTCTGGGTATACCAGTTTCATCTCACCTACCAAAAGCATATAGGTTGAATAGCTGTACTAACTGGCACTAGATGTATACTGATGACTGTTTAATTTACCTGGTTAACTAATAAATTAAAATAAAAAAGTTTAAAGTTCTGATGTTCATACCAGTAGATTGTTGTAATAACATTATATAATCCAATCTAGAATGTTTTACCAGTATTATTACCAGAATCAAACAATCTTTTTTACCATCTTAAGCTATTTTTAGCATCAATTTAGATAGGCTGCGGAATACACCTTGAAACATTTCTTACATTCCAAAGGGTAGTAAAACATTTTTCAGATCCCACAGATGAAATGCAATACTCCTCAATACCAATGAACATTTTAGTGGGCTATCAAGTAGCAAAAACATCATAGTCACTAAGGGCAGCAAGTGTTTATATACTCAACAGATAGCAGACCACTTAGATTAGAAATGCTGATTTTTAACAAAAAACATAAAATAGCAATGCTAAACTGAATTAACTTTCTGTCTTGAAGGAATGAAGCAGGGACTATGGAGTCATTTCTAACCAAACTTTATCATCAAGTTCTACGAAATTATCTTAAACTCTATTACTACCCCTGGGCTCACAACTGTTCAAACTGTTACACAGTCGATGTCTCCATCCTCTTACTTCAAAACTGATAAGCCAAAACAACCTTATGCAACCTTGGAAAGCAACAATCATTAAGGTTCTCTGTTAAAAATGTTCTAATCAAAACTACATATTTCAAGCCACTCCTCAATTTTTGCTCCAAGCTGTTCCTCTCATTCATAAAGACACCTCTTTTTCTTACGAATTGTTTGCTTTACTAAAAGCTCAAATTAATGTATATGTTAATTGCAAATGTATTCCATCTGCTAAAACAACTTCACTATAGTGCTCATCTTTTGCTCTTTCCCCCAGGTCTCACCCCTTAATTCTTTTTTAAGCACCTTTATTAAATTATGACATACTTTAACAGAAAAGAAAAAAACATATTAACATTTTCCCATTTTAATACACTATATTACAAATAGCTTCTTTCTTCGTAACTATCACGAGTCCAGCGTTACATAAATTGCTGAATTCCTTCCTTCCCTTGAACCTCACTCCTCCACCTCCTGAACATTAATGTGTATATATAATACCCACCATTTTCATTTAGTTCTATATAATTTGCTCCTTCCCTTTTCTAAAGATCCATCTTAAAGTTGTTTTATCTCTTTTATAATATTCTGTACTTCAGATATAGCTGGTTTAGACTTTGATTTCCATTTTCTAGTAAATGTTTTTTTTTGTCAGCCAACAGAATTACACTTAGTTAGGCCTTACTATATCTGGAAAATTCAGATCCTTTGTCCCAGCTAAAATAATTTCCTTAGGTGCATCTATTTGCTCACTCACTATTTCTGACAGAGTACACTGTGGGGAATTTTTTTTAAATCTACCAGTTTATAACAGTCCCAAAACATATGTGAATGGTTACCTCATCCCCCTCCCCATCACACCTACAACATTTGCTGTCTATCTGAGGAAAAGTTATTTGAAGTCTTAGTGGGGTATAAAAACACCTATGCAAACATGTCCAGGCAAACATCTTAAACCTTCTGGACTTTGTTGCATACTTAGGTCTTACCATTGTTCTCTTGTAAATTGCATTTCCAGTCTCAATTCCCAATCTTTTTTAATCTCCTCTGACTGATTCCTATAGTTATCATGCAATATTTTATATGCCCACCTAATTATCCTTTTTTTAAAATCAGCTTCTGTTCTAGATGTAATTAAAACCTCCACTAGAGCAGTTCCTTCATTTAATATTCCCCTATATCTTTCTCTTTGCCTGTACTCAGATATTGATCTCTGGTAGGGAAGGCAATCTGTAGCCTGCAGTCCAAATGTCTTCTTGGCCTCATCCCACTCCATTACCTTTTCCTCTCTAGTTATTTGTTCCCAATATCTTGGGTCCTTGGCCAGTTTTCTCCAGAAAAGTATAGCTAGCCCCTCTTGCCAATTTTCTGTACCCCTACTTGAAGCCATCCCTATTGGCAAACTCTCCATTCTCCATTCTCATGTTAGCTTAGTTCTTAATATACTTTCTGATACTTTAAGAATATAATATTTTGCATAGTCATAATTATTTTCCTTAAGGATCTGCATCCAAAATCTCTCTCTCTATTTCTTTCCCTCTGCTTCATCATCCCTTTCCATTTTCAATTATAATCTTCTGCTTGTATTATGTATATTAGCCTTAACTGCATAGCTGTAAAACATCTCTTCAAATCAGGTAATCATAAACCAAGTTGTTCCATTGGAAGGCTGAATTTAACTCACTTAACTCTGGCCTTACTCCTCTTCCCAGATAAATTCATTCAACTCTTTATTAATTATTATCCGCAACTTTTCATCTGGTTGACAAAAATATGCCTGACCCGCACGTAAAATCAAAAGGACTAAAAACATCTTCACTGCTTGTCTCTTACTATCCACAGCTATATACAAGAGCTTCCAGTTTCTCAGCTTTTGTACTGTCTTTTGCTTATTCTCATCCCACATATCCTTATTTACCAAAACAAAAGCCTTTTTAATCCATACTCCTAAATAATTCATCTTATCACGTCCCCATAAATATGGGTATTGCTGAACCAGTGTGTGTGTGTGTGTGTGTGTGTGTGTGTGTGTGTGTGTGTGTGTGTGTGTGTGTGTGTGTGTGTAGGTACATCATTTATGGCTACAACCTTCATTAATTTTATAGCCCAAAAAAACTTGAAACTGTCTCAAAATTTTCCACAACAATTAGTCCTGATTTAAATGGTACAAAATAATATCATCTGCAAATAAAGCCAACTTTTCTTGATTACCATGCCAATTATATTATTGCATTTCTGAGTCCCTTATTTTCTTTGCCAATGGCTCTTAATATAAAGCAAATAATGGGGAAAGGGGACAACCCTGCTTGTTCCCTTTGTTCAAACACAACTTATCAGACAGGAATTCTGCCACTTTAATATTTGCCTCCAATCCTTCATATACTCTCCTAATGAACCTTACTGTTGTATAAGGGAATGAAAATGCTTATTGCCCAGCTCATAAAATCCCAATTTACTCTGTTGAATACTTTCTCTGAATCAAGACCCACTAACAGCAGCAGCAGTATATTCTTACATTATGTTTCCATCTGGATTATCATTGTTGTAATAATGTTGTCAAATGGTTGTGTCCCCTCCACAAAACCA
Organism: Protopterus annectens; assembly: GCF_019279795.1. Taxonomy (NCBI): domain Eukaryota; kingdom Metazoa; phylum Chordata; order Ceratodontiformes; family Protopteridae; genus Protopterus; species Protopterus annectens. Next base: position 524,183,469 of record NC_056730.1, on the reverse strand, counting down.
CACTGATCCACATCTATAAATTTTGGCAACACATTTGACATTTTTATCTAGTATACCCATAAACACTTGATAATCATGGTTTAAAATTGAAATGTGTCTGTACGAAGCTGGGTCTGGTGAGTTTTTACCACCCTTAGGTAAGACAGTCACCACAACTTTCTTCCAAGGTGCTGGTGCTTCCCCTTATTTTAAATTACAGTTAAACAAAATCTTTATCACTTTCTTCTCTCCTAACTTTCAAACTTCCAAAGGAATATCTCTGTTCCTTGAAACTTTTATGAAGACTGATTATACATCACCATTTTTATCCAATCTCCTCCTATATTAACTGTTAGTTGTTGAGCCTCATCTTTCTCTAACCTTGGCATGATTGCCTTTTTTAAATATTTCCATTTGTTCTTTTTCACAATTTCCAGATTTCTCTGCTTTATACACATTTTTATAAAATTTGCACTATATCTTTATGATCTCTGGTTATTTTTCTTGTTACCGGCCCCTTACGTTTGGTGACAACCCTTTCTACTTTCTGGTGCCTAAGTTGTTGTGTATAAAATCTTTGTGCTCAGGAATTATTCTCCAAAATACCTGATTAACAGCAATCTTACTAAACTCATGCATATTATCCAGTTACTCCCTTATTTTCTCTTTAGCACTCTGCATTTGTGCCTCTAATTATTCTATGAGATTTCTCTTATTCTGCAATGCTTTAACCTTTGTCAGCCCCTCTATGACTTTAAACCATATTTCTTTGTTTATTTCTACTCTATTTTTAAACTAAATTATCATTTTACTAAAAAAGTAAAACCACAGTCCAGGAACAAGGAATAAATCACAGTTTTTAGCGTAGCGTATAAATCCTTTAATCGCTGCTTTCGTCAAAGACTTCATCAGAAATAAAACAAAGAAATTTCTACTTATATATCACAGTCAATTAAACAATTTACCTCACTAATTATCATATAAAATTCACTTAAACTCATTTGTAAATACTTCTGTTGAATCACATATACACTTGAAAAATAAATACATTGTTACAAAAGCAACAAATTAACCCTTATAACCCCCCCATGATCACTGCACATCAATGCTGGTAAAACCTGACATGAAGTAACAGTAATTTATTTAGGAACACAAACAATAATTAGTATGTTCATTTCTCTTGTAGGATTTTTTTTAACACTCTGAAGCAACTGTTGTTCCTGAACATAAGTTGTGAATACGTTACTTATTAATGTAATGTTGTTGAATCAATATTATTCCAGTCTGTTTCTGGTAAATTTAGGTCCCCAGCCACTATTATTCTTCCCTCCTGTGTTTCATGCAGGAAATGTATGAATTCCTGTTGGTCATCTGCATTTGACTTTGGTGATCTGTACACTACAGCAATTGTTACACGTTCCAGATTTGTCTTTATTGTCACAGTTACACAATCTATAGTATTGGTGTTATTATTGAACATGTAATAATCACAGGTCTCATAACTATCTTTAATCCCTATCATAACATCTCCACCTACTTTTTTGTTAGAATGTCTGTTAAAGTAAAAAACATTTATTCCCCGGCAGAACAAGTTTCCGGTAATTGTTCTTTAACCATGTGAAAAATAATATCATCAATTTTGTGGGAAAGTAGTAAATTTCCCAATTAAAAAAAAATATTAATAAGAGATGCATTAAATGTTGCTATCTGTGAACTGTTGCATATATCATACTCAAATACAGTGTCAATCATACTCAAATACTCTGTCATACATCATAATCAAATACCCTGTTACACACCATAATCAAACATCCCTTCAGACATCATGTTCAAATACCCATTAATACATCATAATCAAATACCCCATCACACATTGTGATCAAATACCCTGTTACACATCATGATCAAATCACAATAATCAAATACCCCTTTATACATCATGATCAAATACCCTATCATACATCATGATCAATTACCCAATCACACATTGCAATCAAATACTGTGTTACACATCAGACTTAAATATCCTATCATACAAAATAATCAAATACCTGCCAGACATCATAATCAAATACCCCATCACACATCATAATCAAATATCCTGTCAAACATCATAATTAAATACCCATCAAACATCTCAGTGAAATACCCCAAAACACATCATATTCAAATACCCTCTTATACATCATAATGAAGTACCCCGTCACACATCACAGTCAAACACCCCATCATGATCAAATACCATGTTACATGTTATGATCAAATACCTACTCACTCACCATGATCAAATACCCAGTCATGCATCATTATCAAATACCCTGTCATACATCATGATCAGATACCCAGTCATGCATCTTAATCAAATAATCAGTAATAATCATAATCAAATAACCTGCCACACATCATAAACAAATGCCCTGTGTGAAGGCTGCCAGCCCAGCTAGCTGGAATTTTGTAAATAACTGTATATTATGTGCTGAGCTTCAAGAATGTAACCAGAGTGTACCCTACTGGAAAAGAACAGAGTTAACTTGCAGACTCTAAGAAAATAAGTGAATTGTTTATGATGGTGGTTATCTCAGCTAGGAGACAATGTCTGCAGCTAGAAATTCTTTCTATTGTCTGGAACAGAATTAATTACAGGTTTCAAAGGTAAATGTGTTTAACGACTTCCAATTCCAGGCAAATGTCTGAAAAATAAGTATTTTTGAAACAGAATTGTTTGACAGTAACTTAAGAGCTATCTCAGAGAGTTAGTCTGTGCATTTTGTATTTGTCTTTGGACCTAGAAACATTCTCTCATCAGCGCTTCGCATCTGTATTTGCCTTACTCTGTAAGCAAGTCATTTAGGGCACAGCATCTCTTAGATATAAATAGGAATACAGTAAAGATCAGTTTAGATGTTTTCTGTATTTATGTGAGACTGTCCTGCAATGTTATTTTAAAATATTTCCTGTGATTCTGAACTCTGTTGTCACTGTGCTTGAGTTATTGAGTATGGTCTTGTTCTTTTATTATTTATTATTAAATATATTTAAACCTTTTAATTGTGGCTGGTTTGTTTAGAGATATTTAAGCTCTTATAGTACTTGCATATGTATTTGGTGACATTGTATAGGCCACTCAAATAGCCTTAAAAGTCTTAGACACACTTACCACTTGGATAATAGTAACATTACACAGTAGAATTGGTCACCCTTTGGGAAGGGCCTTATAGTAGCTGGTGGCAGCTGGTACTACCTTAGTCTGGGCAGAAGGGGGGCATAGCTAGTGAACCTGTGCCCGCCTTCCCCAGGCATGTCTGTGTGTTTGTATATAAATCAAATCTTAAAGTGTGTGTGTGTCAGCTGCAGGGGCACGAAGCACTGGTTGGACACAGAGGGTGCTAGAGGTTTTGGCTTGACCACTTGGCTGAGATCTTAACCCTATAGTTGTGCCAGTGGGATGTCTTATTGGGGATCTGGAGAGTGAGGGAGAAACCAGCCCCAGACTCACTGTGATCTCTCTGTGCTGTTAAGGGAAATTGTACTTTACTGTGTGTGTACTTATTATCCTCCCAATGTGCACATCCCTTGCTGGTGTTAGTGGTGAGGATTGAGGCTCCTTGATTACTGGACCAGTGCAGGAGTGTCACACCCTGTCACAATTCATAATAAAATACCTCATCATAAATAATAATAGAGTATTATGACTAGGTTGCTGATTGCAATGTATATATTATCTGTTTGACAAATCGATACCAAGAAATTCACTCAATAGGGGAATCTTGGCATCCATGTCAAGACCACATAATTTTTCATTATGATCATAATTCTTTGTAATGCATTGAAATTTATCTGCTTAATGGACTACTAGTTAGTGAAAAATAAGATTAAAAATATGTGTTGCACCAACTTTGAAAGGTGGTAAAGCAGCAGGGAAATGATTGATGTCTTATTCATTTAATGTCTGAGGAAAGTAGTTGTAACCAAAGCACTAAGTGCACTTTAACAGACAGCATACAGAAATGAGAGTTGAAACAAATCCATTTCATGTCATGCTGTTAGTGTTTTCTAGTCATTGTTATCTGCTTTCAGTGTAGACTCGATGTTAACAGCACCTAAGGGGCACTTAACAGTCCTCTAAGTATTAAGGTTAAGCCTTGCTCTGTAGTAGTGCTTAAACAGGATATTATTTAACCAGTTTTTAGTGTAATCTTGGCCATGCACTATAATCAAATACCTCCAACACAGATCTGTGGAAATGTAACCCCTTCACCTATTAATCTTTTTGGTTCTCTCAGCCTGTCCGTCCTAGTAAAAATGTCAGGAAAGCCATTAAAAAAGAATACTGTATTACAGGCATCTAAAAGTCAATTGAATATCAGATTTCTTCTTCTATGTCACATTTACTGCTATTAATGCAATGAGTTAGCCATGAGCAAGCAACAATTAGATTCCTACTTTCATCAACACACAAGCATAGGCCCAGTACCTGAGAATGTCTCATTGACCACTGTAAGCAATACTGCCTTATATCCTTACTCAAATGTGATTACTATCTTGCTATTGTTAGCAATAGTGTTGAATGTACTCTAAAGACATGCTTCCTGTAGAAAAAAATGCAGTAATCTTTAACTTATTAGGCAAGACCAAGAATGCATTTATTGTTCTTTTAAAATTTTAGTTGGGAAGAAGTTGAAGGCATTATAAGCAAGTTAGTCCTGTTGTTCAAAGTACAGTTTTCTTCTTTGGTGTTTTTCCTAGTCCTAGAACCTCCTTGTTTAATTGACTGTGATATATAAGTAGAAATGTCTTAGTTTGTTTTATTTCTGATGAAGTCTTTGACGAAAGTGGCGATTAAAGGATTTATACGCTAAAAACTGTGATTTATTCCTTGTTCCTGGACTGTGGTTTTACTTTTTTAGTGAAGTGGTTGCACCTTCTTGTTACTTGTTATCAATTTTCATTTTGTCCAAGTCACTAGCTATAACTTCTGAAGATACTTTTATCTTCCCTAATAACTCTTGAATAATTTTTACAACCCATTCCTTAAATTCCTCTGTTTTTAACAGTTAGGTGGGATAGTGTCAGTGTCTCATGTTTACTTCATTACCTTGCATTTTTTTCTTATGTGTTGAAGCTTTCAATTAAATACACATGTTCCTGCGAAACGTAATTGCTATGCTCTGTAGCCCAGTTACTGTACCTTGGGAATAATATGTAAATTCTGTCCAAATTCCTACTATTGAATTCACGTCTTCCATACTAAATATTTTTAGAAATTTCTTCAGAAATCTACCCTCTTTTGTTATGTTTTCCACTCTAGGCCCCTCTGATAAATCCTCACTATTGCAACTCAAGTTCCACTCCTCTCCTGTAAGTACAAATTCCCTGCTGATAGCTGAATATTTCTCCTCAAATCTTCTTAAACTCTATAACCACAGTTTTTTTGTACAATATAAATGTATGCCAGCATAATCCATCTCCCTTGCTAACAGTCCCTTACTACCACAAATCTATCATTCCCCCTCTTCTTTCAGTACTAGAGCCTATCTAGCAATTAGTATAATTACACCCCTTTTCCCTGATATTCTGCTGAATTCCCACCTGAAATCCTTCCTTTGTCAAATTCACATGATCAGTGCTTTACCAATGTGTCTCCCGCAACACTGCTATTTGCACTCTGTATTTCTTAATATAATTCCATTGTATCTTTACCTTTAAGGCCATTTATGTTCCAAGATAATATGGATAACGTAGCCATTTTGATAAAAAGTTACTGTTCCACCTATTACATAACAGTCTTTTTGAATGTGTATATGTTACATGTACACACTGTCTGGCAGGCTGACCTGCTATACAGTTGTTTCTTCTCACCTCCCTTTGAACCTATGTACATTTTCAAGACTTTTTGTTTTAACGAAAGCCCTCAAAAAATAGATACATTTTCAGAACACCCCTAAGCCCCATTAAATTAGAACAAACATATATCTTCTACAGATAGGAAGGACTGCCCTAAATCAGCAGCTGCACTCATGGACATTACTTAACCTAAAATTAAGGTTACCTATGACAAACCAGATCTACAGCCTGTATTCTCATCTTTATGTGAAAAACAGCTTCAAAGCTTTCATAAAACAATAACCTTTAGCCCTAAGAAAATGTGCTTTCATTATCTTTAAATATAACTAAAGTGTGCACTGTTCTATTAAATGCATTAAAATATTAAGGCTGCTAGGGTGGCTGCTCTTTCTTATTTACTTCCCATAATTTCAAACTATTTTTCACAGAACTGCATGGAATTGTACCTTTACATTTAGGAAGCAATGCTCAGAATTCTCAATATTAAGTGCTTGCACCTGCAGACAGCTTGTCTCCATGTAAAAGCAGTCAGCAATGAATCTTGTAAATTTCACTCAGAACAGAATGTACAACTGCCTACAGCTAAAGACTTCTGGACTCCCACTGAACTAATAAAAAGCAAGCTAATATCTTTGCAGCTGTAAGAAACTTTACATTTTTCATGGCTTTCATCATTTTGTCTTATTCTTCAAACCTACTTGCTTAGAAAAATACTTACTTATAGCTTAAGTCATGGGCGTTAATCTAGACATTCACCCTTGTAAAAATAAGCGAAAATATCTTAATGCTACATATAATATTATCAGTGCACTTTTACATCCCACTCAAGCAGCCCAAGATTACAGCATAGTAACATTAAACTTCCTTTTGTCTAGCCTTTCTTCTCTTTACTGTAAAGCCTATATTTCTTACAACTAAAAAACACTTGTTTATTTTAATATCTTTAATATATACATTAGTCACTGAAAAGACTCCTACCTCATTCAAAATACCCTTGACTACACACTACAAAAAACTGCTTTACAATATATAACATGCAGTTTGTGTCATAAAATGTTTTATGCAGATACTAACATGAACAAAAACTATTTTACTTACAGAGACTTCCAGTACTGTACAGAGCTAGTCAGACATGGCGGCTCACACTCTCCTGGTTAATGCAAAAGGAAATAAATGAATAATGCATTTTGTGAAAACTCAACTAAATCAAGTGGTACTTTCAGCAAGGACATTTGAGATGAATGATGAAAAATAAGAAAAAGGGATCTCATTTGACCAGGGAAGAGTCAGTAATAGCTGCACTAGATGTCGCCAAGCTTGAGGAATATAACAGATATAACTAAAAAAACTTGAGATGGTTTACAATGAAATAAAAAAAAAAGCATAACATTAGTGAAGTATGCTTAGAAGATGGATAAGTGATTGGGCAAGATTGAGACCACCTAATCAACACACTCAGATGAGACAGATGAAACAAAAACCATGGGAGATTAAAATGCACGAGAATTAGCAATACTGGCAATACAGCAATTTAACATGGCAGATAAATTCAATGGAGCTTGAGGATAGAGAACACTGTGAAAATTTGAGAATCATAAACATGCCAGAAGGAGCTAATGGGGCAAGAGTAAAACTTTCCTACAACAGAAACTAACTGAATGGTCTGGCATCCCTAATAAGTCAATACTCTTGGACAGGGCTCATTGAGTAATTATGATGGCATGTGCTACATCTAGATTCCCAAGACCTACTGTGACTAAGATACAGACGTACGTAGTAAAGTTAGTTACTTGGCAAACTCTGGCAGAAGGAGAAAACTATAAATTAACAAAGAATGAATATTTGTGGAGTAGAATTATTCACTGGGGACTCTCAAATTAAGATTCAAGCTTACACACCCTGTGGTGTTTTAAGGTATATTTCCCAAATGGCATTAAATTGTTAGTGGATATAAAAGAGGCTATGGAAGAGCTGGATCACAATAAAATGATTTGATGGCAGGGCAGCAAAAACAAGCAGCAGAAGACTTCGAGGCAAGAAAAAGTTAAATGCCCCTGGAACAGCAAGCACAGAGACTGAAGAAATCTCTCCCAATCTTTCATCAGAAGATGTTGGCAAAGAATTAAAAAATTCTAAATAACAAAGGAAGTAGCTCAGTGATCACCAGATTTGCAAGTAGTCAAAGCCTTCTCAGAGCTAGAAGAAGATTAGTGGCAGTGAGCAGTTAAAGAGGTGATAAAAGGAAGCAAAATAAAAAAGTACATTTTAAATTATGAAGAATGCGATGAGAGTATGGACGGCGCCTTTACTTTAATACAAGTTTCACAAAGGAGGATCCAATGACTAAACAAGGGTTTCAGGCCACTGTTAGAGAGAGATGGAAATCTGTGCTGTGGTTAAACTATAGAAAGACATGACAACAGAGACAGTGTGACAACTGTAATATAGTGCAAGGTAAGATTGTATAAGGAGACATTGACCAAAAACTGATGTCTGGAAATGAACTTAAGTTGACTTGTACAATAAAGACTTACACTTATAGAGTCTAAAATAGAGCGGATAGAAAACAATCTAAGTGAATTGTATAAAGGATCTGGGAATAAAACTGAACATTGCATTGTGGTGTATTTAACCATTGCATAGCAAATACAGTACAGCAGCTTAATGCAAAATGAGAAAAAAAATCACTAAGATGATAACAGAATCTACTTTACAAACTGATATTTTTAGTTAGAAGTATTAAGAAGTACATAAAGTAGAAATAAGGAAACTGGAAAGCAGTACATATTATTAAAGTATATATATATATATATATATATATATATATATATATATGTATATATATATATATATATATATATATATATATATATATATATATAAATAAATAAAGAAACTGAATATTATAGTTAATAAAAAAGCGTTTGGCCCATGTAAACAATAAAGACAGTTGGGAGGAGGGAGAGCAGGGAGACATGAAAAGTACAGTTGTGTACACTTACCATAAATGTAGATGTTCGAGTGTCTTCACTGTTGCAGTCATCACTGTAGGGTTCTTCCTGCCGGCAGGCAGCCCTCGGTCGGCCAGAATCCCAAAGTCTGGGTCCGGCATTGGCTGTTCAGTCATGCTCCCTGACGTCAGAGCGTCAGGAGTACAAAGCTGCCAGCCGACGCCATGTTCTCCAGTTTTTCTTGCCCCAGATGTCAGGTGCCCAAAAGTGTAGGCTAATAGTAAAACAAAAATGTAACATACAACAAACCCCATACTCTGTAGCAAATACACCTCAGAAGAAGGGTGAAGTAGGAAACCACAGTAAGAAAAGTGTAAGAGGGGACAGGAGGGTGGGTAACGCAGACTGCAACAGTGAAGACACTCGAACATCTACATTTATGGTAAGTGTACACAACTGTACTATGTTCATCGTGTTTCACTGTTGCAGTCATCACTGTAGGGTTGAATCCCAAAGCTGAGATAAAGGGTGGTGATTATAGAGTAGAAGGGGCGGCTAGAAGGCCCTGCAAGACTGCAGAAGTAAAGCCTGCCCTAGACTTAGAGTAAAGAGGGAGATTATAGTGCTTAGAGAAAGTATGCACTGAACTCAAGTTGCAGCTTCCAAAATATCTTTGGTAGGTACTCCCCTGAGAAAGGCAGCTGAAGTAGCAGCAGCTCTGATAGAGTGAGTTCTAATTTTTCCTTGGATTTGCTTTCCATGATGAGAGTAACAAAATCTGATTCCATGAGCAATCCATTTAGAAATGGTCTGTTTTGAAATAGCTTTGCCTTGAGAATTTGTTGCATAAGAAACAAACAGTTGCTCTGTTTTCCTGATATCCTTGGTTCTGTCCAGGTAGAAACGTAGTTGCCTGTGTACATCCAAAGAATGCAAGATCCTCTCCCCCTTATTTTGTGGATTAGTGAAAAAAGATGTCAGGTGAATAGTTTGATTTAAAGCAACTTTGGAAACCACTTTAGGCATGAAAGTAGGATTAGTCCTTAAAGACACCCTATCTTGGTGAAAAATAATATAAGGTTCCACAGCCATGAGAGCTTGTAACTCGGAGACTCTCCTGGCTGAAGTCAAAGCCAGTAGGATAGCTGTCGTCCATGATAAATACTTAATGTCAGATGTGGCAGCAGGCTCAAAAGGAGGCAGAGTGAGTTTTTCCAGAACATAGTTGAGGTCCCAGGCAGGTATGGGTGGTGTCCTAAGGGGCCTTCAATTCTTTGCTCCTCTGAGGTATTGTTTCAGAAGTGGATGCGAAAAGATTGGAGGGTCTGTATTGTAATGTGCAGAGACAGCTGAGGCATGTATTTTTATGGAGGAGAAGGATAAACCCTTATGTAGCATGTCTGTCAGGTAATGTAAAATCAATGGGATATTAGGAATGAGAGGATCAGAATCCTGAGCATGCATCCAGGTGCAAAATCTCTTCCATTTACCTGCATAAGATTTTCTAGTGCTAGGCCGTCTGGCTTCTGAGATGACATCCATGACCGGTTTGGGAAGGGTAGAAATAGTCATAGACCCTGAATTCGCCAAGCTGCCAGGCTGAGAGTTTTGATATGAGAGTGCAGAACCTGGCCCTGGTGTTGGGACAAAAGGTTTGGTATCTGAGGTAAAATCCAAGGAGGCTCCTGGGATAGATTCATCAGTGTGGAGTACCAAAATTGACGAGGCCAATTTGGGGCCAGTAAAATCATCTTGGGTTTGTCCTGTTTGATCTTTAGTAACACCTGTGGAAGAAGAGGTAGTGGAGGAAAAGCATACCCAGAGAGGTTTCTCCAACTGAATCCAACTCCATCCACTTTCCATGCTAGTTTGTGAAATGTCCTTGTGCAAAAAATCTGTAACTGGTGGTTGAGGGGGGATGCAAATAGATCTATGTCCGGGCAGCCCCAGGCTTCTGTAATCATCTTGAATATTTGGGTGTCTAGCATCCACTCGTGAGGGTCTGACAGGTTCCTGCTCAGGCTGTCTGCCAGAATATTTTGTTTCCCTGGCAGGAACTGAACTTGTAGAGCCACTTTGTAAGCTAGAGCTGTGTTCCATAGAGTCATGGCTAGTCTGCAAAGGGGGTAGGAGTGTGAACCCCCTTGCTTGTTTATGTACCACATAACTGTGGTGTTGTCTGTCCGTATCAGTAGTTGTCCTGGCTGTAGAAGATCCCTGAAAGCCAAGAGGGCATTCTGTACTGCTAACATCTCTTTTAAATTGATATGTAGGTGCTTCTGATCCTCTGTCCAATAACCTTGCAGGCTTTCCCCTGCAAGTGTGCTCCCCATGCGTAATCCGAGGCGTCTGTGTTTACCACTTGGCTGGCTGGAGGCAGACTGAGGGCTTTCCCTTTGTTGTGAAGACATGCCATGGTCCACCAATGGAATTCCTTTTGTAGGCAAGGCAAGACAGCAATTTGTGTGTCTAGACTGTGGCAATGCTGGGACCATACGCTTTTTAGGTACCATTGTATTTTTCTCATATGTAGTCTTGCATTTGAGATGAGAAGGATGCAGGAGGCCATGTAACCCAGAGCCTGCAGGAATTTCCTTGCAGTTAGCTGAGACATTAATGCCAAGGTTTTGAAAGTTGAAGCCAGCTGTAGTTGCTTTTCGGATGTCAGGAAAGCCATCTGGGTTGTTGTGTTTAGAAGAGCACCCAGAAAAGTTATCTGTTGTGTGGGTGTCAAATTTGACTTTTTTATGTTCACAGTGAATCCCAGGTACTTGAGTAGATTTTAAACAAATTCCAGGTGCTGGAGTAAGACATCCTTGCTGTCTGCTTGAATAAGGCAGTCGTCCAGATAAGGGTAAATTTGAATTCCCTGGAGTCTGCAATAAGCTACTACTGGTGCCAGGCACTTGGTGAAGACCCTGGGCGCAGTAGACAAGCCAAAGGGCAGCACAGAGAATTGGTAATGTTTCCAACCGGCCTTGAACCTGAGGTATTTTCTGCACTCCTGATTGGAGAACATGGCGTCGGCTGGCCTCCTTTAAATCCAATGTCACCATCCATGCATTTTTGCTCAACATTGGCAGGAGCTGCTGCAGAGTAAGCATCTTGAACTTTGGTATCTCCAGGAAAGTATTTAAAACTGACAGATCCAGGATAGGTCTCCATGAATTTTGTTTTCTGGGAACTAGAAAGAGCCTTGAGTAAAAGCCTTGCCCAGTCTCTGATTGTGGAACCAGTTCTATGGCCCTCATAGCCATGAGGGAACCCACCTGGTTTAATGCCTCTGCCCATTGGTGTTTTGGTAGGTCTGGCCATCCGTTTGGTCTTGGCAAGGTATGAAAGTGGAATTTGTAACCTTTTGAAACCACATCCAGAACCCACTTGTCTTGGGTTATGTAAGTCCAATATTGTTGAAAAAGAGAGAGTTTTCCCCCTAGAGGGGCTTCCAGGAGAGAAGTTCCTGGAGCCATGCAGGGGGAGTCATTGAGCCTGTTTTATATAAGATTGAGGTCTGTCCTCTCCACCCCTGGGGGTGGAAGCACTCCACTGTCTAGGTCTGTAAGAGATCTGTGCTTGGGTCCTCCCTCTGGAGCACCTATATCTACACCTCTGAGGCCTGTCTGAGCTGGGAAAGGACCAATTTTTAGTTGGCCAATTTCTGCTAAATCTAGGGGGCTGAACTTGTAAGAAATCCTTAACCGTTTGCATGGATTTTGCCTTATCCTCCATTTTCTTTATCACCTCTTCAGCCTTAGACCCAAACAAAACATTATGCTGAACAGGAGCATCCAGTAACTTTGCTTTCACTTGGTCAGGTAAATTTTGTTCCTTTAACCAAGCATGCCTTCAAATGACTGTGCCAGTGGCAGCTGCCCTGCATGAAGCCTCCAAGGCATCAAAACCACAGTGTAAACCATGCTTCCCCACTTGCTCAGTAGCATGCATCAAATCGTGTAATTTCTTATTATCTGCACATGCAGAAATGGTACTTAGCTTTTGTTTCATAACAGACAGCCGGAATTGCTGATATTTTAGCATATGAAATTGGCAATTTAAAGCCCTGATAGATAAAGTAGCAGAAGTGTACACTTTTTTGCCCCATCTTTCCAAAGCTCTGGAATCCTTATCTGTCGGAATAGGGTTTTTAGCAGAGGCGGCCTTAACACCCTTAGGACCCTGAGAAATGGTTTCTGGATCAGCAGCAAGATTTTTGTAAAGGAACTGGTGGGAGTCAGGGACCCTGTAATATCTGTCAGGCTTAGCAGGGGCTGGAGGAAAAGAGTCAGGAGTTAAATTAGCCTCAGAAAAAGCATCATCCACAATATCCAAAATAGGAGGAATAGCCAGGGGTCTATGTTGGGGAAGAAGGAAATCCCTAAGTCTTCTCTTAGATTCAGAGTACTCCTGTCCTTCCCAGTGAAAATGTTCCCTCATGTCATGTAAAGTTTCCCCAAAAGAAAAATCCTCAGGGGGAGAAGCTGATGGAATGGATTCCTCAGCATCAGAATCCTCATAAGGAGGGAAAGTATATTCCTGTTCAGAGGAAGACACTGAAGAAATAGATGCCTGATCAGAGGATTCAAGATCCAATTCTTGCCTTGACCTTTTGTCTGGAGGGGGATGTGAACCCCTAATCATGGTTAGTAAGTCCTCCGCCATTTTAAGCAGCTGTTTCTGAGATTTGGGTCCCGGATCAGAAGAGGCTTGGGCTGGTGTCTTTGATTTAGACGGAGTCTTCGCCTTTGTCTTTGGTTTTGCCTTAATCAGAAGCTGTGTAGGCCTGAAAACCCCCTCGGAAGCCGGTACCTGCACAGCGGCTCCAGACCCATCCGAGGGAGCATTGTCCGAAGGTCCTGCTGCTGGAGTACTCAAAGGCCTAGTTGGCTCCTCGTGGGAGTCCGTTTTGGCAATCGGTTCTGAAATGGCCGACGACAGGGGCTGTGAAAGCGCCTCACTGACGACGGCTGAACCTGCAGCTGGCTCTGCTTGTAAACCATCATCTGATTTGGACCTCGGAGGCCTGTTCTTATCCTTGCATTGTTTGTGAACTCCGGTAGTCGGAAGCGTGTCCAACGACATTTTATAATTAAATCGCCTGCCAAAGTAGTGAAAAGCAAAATCGTATTTCCGCTTAATCGTACATTGGTTAAATCTAGCACAAAACCGACAACTAGCTACGTCGTGGTCAGGGCCTAAACAAGGAATACAGTAAGAGTGGAAATCCTTATGAGGTATTTGCTTCCCACAAGAAATACAATTATTAACTTTTTCTGACATCGGACTGGAGCAAGAAAAAAGTTTCCCCAACGGGGTACTTAGCTTTGAGAAGAAGAAGTAAGTCGTCGGACTGAAGTACGAAAAAATATCAGGAGTCAGCCGACCGGCACTTGCGAACTGCTTCCACCTCACGGCAGGAAAGACTGGAGAACATGGCGTTGGCTGGCAGCTTTGTACTCCTGTTGCTCTGACATCAGGGAGCATGACTGAACAGCCGACGCCGGACCCAGACTTTGGGATTCTGGCCGACCGAGGACTGCCTGCCGGCAGGAAGAACCCTACAGTGATGACTGCAACAGTGACTGATGAACATCAGGAAAGATATTAAGGTACTAGGATTATTTGGGTGAACATAACTAGGCATCAAAATCCCCAAAACATAATATACATCATGGGAAGTTTGCAAGAAGAGAAAAAGAATGAGACACAAGTGAGCCCTTCAAAAGAGAGTTTATAAAGAAATGGGGATAAAGTCAGCATAAGAGTGAATAAAACAGGTTAGAAAACAGGGTCATACAGGCAGGTAATTAAAATAAGAGAAGAATAAGGTAGGGCGGGTATGAAGCAGGACAGTATTTTAAAAGTAATATGGGGGGAGTAAACAAAAGGAATTGTACCAAGTCAGTATGGCTTGTAACACACTGAAAACAAGACTCTGTAAAGGAAATATGTACACAGTTTATGGACTTGCACAGTTTAGGTTAAAGTATAAGTTCTTTCTTCATTTAAGATATTTAATAGAGCAATGAAGGGTTAAGGCAGCAATGGAAACTGAAGATAAACAAGACAAAATTAAAATACATCAGACACAGATGAGAATATAAGGATAAGCCTTGAAATAAATAGGCAATGTGATTAAAGAGGCTAAAAGTCTTAACATGGAACATGAATTAATTACAAGATAAAAATAAAAAAACTGAAACGCTAACATACTTACATGGAGTGAAAGCAGAAGTGGTGATGTTGCAAGAAACCTATTTGGGCAAAGAAAAATGCATTGACTTAATAAAAAGAGGATTTAGAGAATGCTATTTTGTGAATGCCCTGGAAGGCAGATGAAGGGGGGTGATAATGTTACTAAAGAAAAGTGCTAAGATACAGATAAGATGTGAAACTAGACGCAAATGGTAGATATGTCCTAATAAGTGGTTATGGGAACAAAAAAGGATAACACTGGGAAATATTTATCTTTGCCAAAGGAAAGGAAAAGTGAGATAAAGGAACTAAATGACGGAAATTATAAATTTTATGCAGGGTATAACAATAATGGCAGGAGAATGGAATGTGTTTATCTATAAGGAAGATATAAATAAAGGCTCCTGTAAGCAAGCAGCATCGCCAGAGGTGAAATTATTGTCTAGGCTTATGAAAACTTATGGGAGAGCAGAAACAATGGAAGAAAAACAATACTGCAGGGAATATACCTATCATTCAACTCGATTTAATACTTGGGCAAGATAGGTCAGGTTTTACACTAATAAAGAGGAATTGGCATTGGTAGAAACTTGTATTGTGTGTCCATTTTTATTATCAGACCATGCACCAGAAGAATTGAGGATCAATTTTGTAATGGAAAGAATGTATTTAAGGTATTGGAGAATGCAACATGATAAGAAGTATAATAGATAAAAACTGGGCTATATTTTCATATGATAAAAGATGTTCCCTACTTTCTGGTACCCCCCCTAAAATAACATACAGAAGGGGAAGAAATTTAAAAGTACTTTTAGAGAGACGAGGACACAACATTAAAGAAAAAGGGACTTTTTGCTGTGGTTGCTGCAATTACTGTAAATATATTAAGAAGGGGAACAAACAGGTGATCAACAATAAGACCTATACCCTTAATGCTAAACTGGACTGCAATTCTAGAATGGTGGTATATGGAGCTTTATGCTCTATATGTACATGTTTCTATATAGGAAAGACAGAAAGGAGGCTGCGAGATAGGATATATGAGCATGTCAATGCTATCTCAAATATGAAATTAGATAATGCCTTGAGCAAACATATTTCTGCCTTTCCTGACCACAGCTTTAAATTTGTGGGTCTAGATCAAATTAAACCTGATAGTAGAAGGGGCCCATTTAATTTATTACTTGAAGAACACGAATTATCTTGGCAACTCAGAACGAATGCTTTTATGGAACCTGGACTAAATGATCATTGTAACATTTCATGTCTTTTAAAACTCAAAAGTTTGACCAGATAATATTTATTTTCTTTATATATTTTTTTATATTTATAATTATTTATTTTCTGAATTATTTACATCAGGAACCCCACAAGACTATCTTATTTAGGATGCTTGGAATAGTGTAAGATAGGCCCCTTAGTTAAACAACATAAACAACTTTATAAATATTATGGGTTTATGTACCTCTAATACAGAAACAGGGCCCTATCTTACTTATTTACTTTTATTACAGCACCCTTAAGGCTAAGAATTATTTAATTGTTTTGATACTAGGAAAATATATTTTATTTTCTATATATAAGATCTAGTATCCATATTATGGGTATTTTTATTACTTAATAAATAAAGATCAACTTTAATTTTAGGTTAACTTACAAGGTTAGACCTAGTAAAGTTTACACTTTGGACTTTTTATTTAACAAACCCGTCTATAAATCTTACAAGCGGTAGATCAGGGCAGGGACGACAAAAAACCTTATAGCCCCTGTTTAGAGCTAAATACATACTACCTAGAAGCTGAAAAGTAGGATCGCCCTTTTAATTTAAAGGGCGGACTATCTTTTCAGTAACAGAACTAATTTAATTAATTGCGGTCTAGTTATTTGATTTACGGAAGTGTGTGTAATATAAAAGCTGGAGGCTGGTACCTGTACTTTATCTGAAGAAGTCACCCTAAATAGGATGACGAAAAGCGCTTTATGCTATTTGTGGATTTTAACATTTGTACTTGTGGATTTTATTGAATAAATTCAGGAATCGGTTTTTATACACCAACGAGCCTGGTTTTCTTTGGTTGGAGTCTTCTTTTCCTTTGGTTCACTGGTTTTCGAAAGTTTTTATCAAGTTTTTGGGCAAATGGTAGATATGTCCTAATAAGTGGTTATGGGAACAAAAAAGGATAACACTGGGAAATATTTATCTTTGCCAAAGGAAAGGAAAAGTGAGATAAAGGAACTAAATGATGGAAATTATAAATTTTATGCAGGGTATAACAATAATGGCAGGAGAATGGAATGTGTTTATCTATAAGGAAGATATAAATAAAGGCTCCTGTAAGCAAGCAGCATCGCCAGAGGTGAAATTATTGTCTAGGCTTATGAAAACTTATGGGAGAGCAGAAACAATGGAAGAAAAACAATACTGCAGGGAATATACCTATCATTCAACTCGATTTAATACTTGGGCAAGATAGGTCAGGTTTTACACTAATAAAGAGGAATTGGCATTGGTAGAAACTTGTATTGTGTGTCCATTTTTATTATCAGACCATGCACCAGAAGAATTGAGGATCAATTTTGTAATGGAAAGAATGTATTTAAGGTATTGGAGAATGAGGCTGGGTTGGCTTGGTATGAATAAGGAAAGTATCACTAAGCAAAGAATTAGCCTCCAAGACAAAGTAGAAAGGGGGCAATAACTGATTTAGTAGTAGACTGGGTAACAAAGAGGAAATAAAAAAGCTGCTGAAGGAATTTGAAAAAAGAAATGGAAGAGAAGAAGAGAGCTTGAGCAGATAAAGATATTACAAATCAAAGAATTCCAATACAGAGAAAATACATCTGCGGCTAGAGCACAAATAAGTAACAGGGATGTAAACCAGGACTGGCTAGAATATCTACATCAAGATATTGAACATTGAAGCAGGTCATGTTCAGGGAGGCAGCCGATATAAATTCTTCATGTCATCAAAAAATATTATCAGTTAGAACTAGACAGCAAAAGGTGGAGCGTACTACTTGAAAGTTTCCCCATGACTATGGAAATGGTTAAAGGAACGAAAGAAATAGGGAAAGTACTTGAGGAACATTTTAAACTTGTACTGTCGACAAAAGACAACTAAGAAATGGAAAAAGGATACTTTAACATTTTAGAGGAGCTAGAGTTTAACAGATTTACAGAGATTCAACAACAAAAGCTTACATAAACCTATATCGAGAGAAGAAACAAGAGGGACAATTAAGGAAACAAACATCACGGAAAAATCTGGAATAAGATGGGATTCCCATAAAATGGAGGAAATACAGACAGGAAATTTATACCCATATGACAGAAATTATTTATTCAGGTGCTGCTTAATTTAAGAATAGCAAAGTCATCGAAAAATAAGATAGTAATATTAATTTATAAACAGGGAAAGATCAAAGCAGTCTTGGAGCATACAGACCAATATCAATTCTGAACCATGATTATAAGGTGTTTCTAGTGATAACAGCTGACAAGAGTATCTGAAATGCTCCCAAAACTAACAGATGAAGATCAATGTGAGTTTATAAGAGGTAGGCAAACCACTGATAACATCATAAATGTGAACCTGATGCACAAAACAGGAGGAGACCAAGAAAGAAAAGTTGGTACTGCTGGGTCTAAATGCAGAGAAAACATTTGACAGGGTTCACTGGAACTTCCTGTGGGAAATATTAGCAAGATTTGAGTTTTCAGGCAAATTATTCAAACTATTTCAAAACTTCTAAATGAAGGAACAGCATAGACCAAGATAAATGTGTGGCTGTCTGAAGAAATAGAAATAAAATGAAGTACCAGGCATGGTTGCTCTCTCTCTCTCCATTGTTGTTTGCTCTGTAGTTGGAGAAGATAAGACAGTTGAGTAAACATGGATGGAATTTGAACAGCGATGGAAAAATAAAGAAGACAGCATTATTTGCAGAGAAAGTCATATTGTTTCTCACTAATCCAGATGGAGATATTTATTGACTATTTGATTTAATGGTAAAGGATTAATATAGACAAAACAAAGGCAATGTGGCAGTTAACTATAGACCGACTTGTGAGTAAGTACAGTGGTATCCTACTCTTTGGGGCCATTACAGTTTAAAATATTTAGGGGTACAGATAAACAGGAAAGATGATGATTCTCCTAAGGGTACTTAGGAGATGCTAAGGGCAAAGATCTACACTAGTCTGAGCAATTAGCAGCTAAATATTTAAACCTTGCCTGTGATATAAATAAGACATGCTTGGAGAAACAGGTAGGTATCCCAGAGACTACCCCTTCTCTGGAACAGGCTCCCCCGTCCATGTGAAGCAGAGTTTCTCCAATTCAAGTGCAACTTGGACAACTGGATTGGGGACAGAGAATTCATCCCTGGTTTGGCACCTATGTCTCTAATGGACCCAGGCAGCCTGAAAATGGATCATCTTCCAGGACCCTGTTTGTAACTGTCTCACCTTCCAAGCCCCTGCTTCCACTTATCAAGCGTACCAGAACTTGTCAGAAATTTGGGATGGATGGCTAGTCTTAAAAAGGCCCCTGTGATCGTTAGCCTAGTAAACACCTATGAAACTATAAACCTAAATATATATAATCTGGACCAGGGAGTACAGGTATTAAAAATGTTTGTTTTCCATTGGATATTATATGTGGTGCAGGCTTTTCTGTATGACCCTGGGAAAAATATTGGGAACTACTCAGGAAAAATATGTTTGAATTTATGTGGTACAAGAAACATCCAACAGTAAGCTGGAAGAGAGTGATCCCTACCAACCGAGGAAGGATGACTGGGCATCCCACACTTTTATGAATACTTCAGGGTGATGCAATGTAAACTTTACTATAACATTCAAAGGGAAGAACACATGTTCAAGTGCAACACTGATTTAACAAAACAGTTAACAATACGGATGCCTCTAATGGAGAGAAATTGTAGGGAAAATAAGCTTTCAGGTCCATATAGCAACTTAACAAAAATGCTAAAACACAAACTTTATAGTTATCAGGCATTTGAGGTTAAGCTGATAGGAATGGAGGTAGCAACCCTGAGGAATATTACATGAAAGTCAATACTGTGGAAGCATGCAGGAGAGAAACTATATTATTGGGAGCAAATGAGAGAGGGAGAGAATATGATCTCTTGCAACGACTTAAACAGGGAAACTAAACATTAGAGTATCAAAGCAAATAAAAGTAGAAGTCTATACAATATTTTAACCAGATATGAAAAATAAATGAAGCAAGAAAACAGGATACAACCAGAATTTATAAGTATCTTAATAGAGGCAAGAGAAGGAAAGAGAACTAGAAGACTAATAAGTAGACAGTACAGTGCGTTATTGAAAGGCAAGTGGTGTACAGAAAGCAATGTGAAGGGAAAATGTGAAAGGGAATTAGGAAAAGAACTACCAAAGCAAAAATGGACAGAAATTTGTAATACTAAGTATGTTATGAAGTTTCAAAAATTTGGAATATAAAGATGGAAGTGTTTACACAAATATTTTTTTATAAACCAGAGAAACTTCACAATATATTCCCCTAAGATGTTGGATAGGTGCTGTAGATGAGATGTAAGGAAAACAGTAGAGGGGTCAGGACACACAAATTCTTTTCCTGTTTAAAATCAGAGGACTACAAAAAGGGGTGGAGTATTTGATAAGGGAAGTACTGGAGAGTGAATGGAGTTTGAAAGTACAAATGCGTTTGGGCTGGACAGACGGAAGATGAAGAAGTCCAAATGTGCCCTTGTTGCACTCCTTCTACCTGTAGTAAAAAGGTATAATTAAAATGGAAAAGTGTAGATCCCCCTCAATGGAAGAGTATAAGGGAATAATAGAAGACATACAGAAAAGAGAATGAGGGTGAATGGACAGCAATTAAGCAAAATACAAAAAGTAAGTGGGAAATATACAAAAACACACACGGGAAAATGAGAAAGATCAAAACAGCTTGTGATTATTCATAGGAAAAACAGCATACAGAGGAAAAAAAAGACTAGCATAAGATGTTAAAATCCAAGAATTAAGGAATCAATTTGTAGTACACAATTAAGGAAAGAGTAAGTTAAGTCTGATGAAGATGCAACTTCCAGTTTTATCAGTACCTGATGTATTATTATACAAGTGACAAGGAAACAAGATTGATCTTAAGGGCTCCTGTTGAAAGAGCTGAGATGTGCCTCGTTGTTGTTATAATTCCTCATTAAAGCTGCCATTATAATAATTGTTATACTTAAGTTACTTTTTTACATTTTAATGTCCTTCTAAATATTAATGACAGAATGTGGTATATGCTTTACAGTCCACCTACAAGTTTAACAAAATCAACAAAAGTCCAGTCTTCAACCACTTTTTTACAAAGCCATATTTAACAAATGTGACTGATACTTTACATTCTATATTCACCAATTTCAGTGTTGCTGGTCTTCTTCCTGTTCATCTTCATCTCCAAACATCAGACTTTGGTTCAAATTCAAGGTACCCCTGATTCTTATAGTGAACTTCTGTGCTTTTTTCTAGATAGCAAGCATTTTTTTGGAACACTGGAAAAACTTTCACTGGCAAAGTATCTCTATGAAATGTATTATCAGAAGAATGAGAAGTGTAGTCTCGTTTTGTTTGCTGGATCAGTTTTTATTGGATACACTTTTTATTTCCTTGTTAGCCCATTCTGCATCTAAAAATGTATGTAATCCTCCAGAAAAAAACTATTGAAGACAGATGGATATTGTAGCTTGAGTCCCACACCTGCTCCTTGACATTTCCTGACTGCTGGAATAAATTTGCTTCTCTTTTGCCAGGTGTACAGTCAATAAACATTTTCCACAAGCACTCTGTTGTCTCCAATTTTTAATACTTTTCCCTTCTGCCACAGTTTTGTCAGGATCAACTCTTTCTGCTGGTATGATTGCATCTTTAGTACTACAGGTCTTGACTGATTTCACATGGCTAGGTTTGGAGAATACTCTTGATGTGCCCTTTCAATCAACACATCATGCTGTGGAACTGCAGTCAAGTTGTTTGTGCTTTCATAAAATTGATAGTCTTTTCCTTCTAGTTTTTCTGTTAAAGCAGAAAATCTTAGATTTTCTCTGTGTGCACTGGTCCTATACCATTTTTTTGAAGCAGCTCTTCCTGAGAAGTCTCATACTCAGGGAGCATTTTCCTTATTTTAATCTCAGATTTTTACAGTTTTATCAGCTCATCTGAATAGCTAGTTAAAGCTTATTTTATTATTATTCTGAGTTGAAATACTCCAATGTTTCATTTATTTTAATCACCTCTGAATACATTTGTTTTTTTTCTTCTTCTAAATTACAGGAAGCAATCTCTTGTACCAATGCTGAAGCTTGAACTACATTTTGCTGAACAGCTGCAAAATTCTTTCCCAGCCAGTATTTTCTCTTCATCTTTTCCTGTTGATTTTTTCTTTTTTGGGTTTTCCAAATTTCTTCTTTGATGGCATCTAGGAAGTGTTCTTAATAATCAGCAGCTGAACTTTATTCAAGCTGACAATGCCAGTGGCTCTTATTTCTTAGTTTCTTTTTTGACACTTTGAGAGTTGAAATTAAGATGCCGATCAGTGTACACCCATCTTGAAGTCCTCACCCCTTAATTCTTAATTTTTCAATTTGGAATTCAATAATAAAAGGTTAAATATGTTTTATGTGACACACATATATATATATATATATATATATATATATTTTTTTACATTTTACTGTTTACATTTTACTGTTTACATATTGTAACATAGCATGTATAAAACTGAATTCTTACAGTATAATTTGTCAGTTTTACTGTTTTGTAATACCCTGGCCGAGACTGAAATTGGTCAGTTTTGATTAGTGCTCTACTCTGGTTAAATTCAAATCACTGAATACATACATACATAAACAAGAGCACACATCTGAATACTAGGCATGAACCTGCAACTTTTTAAATACAAGAAAACAGTCAACTGTATATACAAACATTGCTTGCAATGCTTAGAAATCGTATACAGAAAAATCACAATATACAAAATACTCTGAAAAATTAACCATGCAGCCATCTACTCTGGAACAGCTTTACTTGCTTTACTCTTTTCATGAACTTATGCAAATGAATATAGAAACTTATTAGCCATGAGTCATAAACACACAAATATACTGCAAAAGGGAGACTGTGCAGCTCCTACATTAAAGAAGTACAAACACAGAAAGTAAGGCTGTTGCAGCTTATAAAGCTTATGTTTTACTTAGCACATCGTGACTGAGAAATAATGACAGCAAACATTGCCCATTAAACAATTTACAAATATGTGTTTTCACAAACTATTATGGCATTTTTTCCATAGAACATGCAGTGCATAGATTAGTTGCATAAGATCTTTCCGTAACCACAGATGTCCTTCTTTTCCATGTTGCAGTATTCTCATATGTGGGATCCTCCACCTCAGGCAACCCGAATCTCCAGCTCATATGCAAAAGCTTAGCCTGGCTGCTGTAAGGTGCATGGGACGTCACACGCAGGGACCATGAACCGTGGGCCATAAATGTGACATCCACATGCATAGACCTCAGAACTGAATGTAGAGTCGGGCAATAGTCTAAGGGCAGCTGAAAAGATGCCATCCAGATAAGGGAAAAGGTCCTATAGGGGGTAGGATGAAGGGATAGGAATACTGCAACATGGAAGAGAAGGACATCTATGGTTATGGTAAGATCTTACACAACTAATCTATGTTCTTCTATTCTCATGTTGTAGAGGAAGAAGTTGCAGTCTCCAAGAATCCATTGAGGATGGCTTTAGCAAATCTTGCCCTAGTGCTGGAGATGTTATCCAGTTTGTAGTGCTTACTGAAAGTGTGGACAGAGGACCATGTAGCTGCCTTTAGGATGGTGGCTGTATCAAGGCCTTTAAGGAAAGCCCCTGAGGAGGCCACAGCTCTCGTAGAGTGGGCTATCACATTGTGGGGTAACTCTTTTTCGTGGAAGGAGTAGCAGAAGGATATATCCAGGAGGATATAGTCTGTTTGGATACAGCTTTCTCCAAGGCCCTAGGGTGAAAGGATACAAAGAGCTGATTGGACTTTCTGATGTCCTTAGTCTTATCCAAATAGAATCTAAGTTGTCTGTGAACATCAAGGGAAGGGAGCACTCTCTCATTATCATTCTGTGGTGAAGGAAAGAAGGTGGGTAAATAAATACATTGGTTAAGGAAAAGTTCATTGATCACTTTAGGCATGAAGGAAGGGTTAGTGCGAAGAGAGATCCTATCCTTATGAAAAATGCGGTAAGGTGGAATACTTGAGTGCTTGTAGCTCTGAGACTCTTCTGGCTGAAGTAAGGGCTACAAGCAAAACAGTTTTCCAGGTATACATCTTTAATGTAGCAGAAGCTGCTGGTTCAAAGGGGGTAGTAGTAAGTTTCTCCAGAATGAAATTCAAGTCCCAAGGAGGAGGAATGGGTTTATTTGGTGGTCTGATGTGCAGGACCCCCTTGAGAAAGAGCTTCACCTTTAGTCTGGATAAAAGGGGTGGATCAAAAGGTAAACAAGCTGAGACAGCTGACAAATGGACTTTCACTGAAGAATATGAAAGTTCAGACTTTAGCAGCTCACACACATAGGCCAAAACTAGAGGCATAGCCGCCTGAAAGGGGTTTAGTTGCCTTTGAAGACACCAAGCAGAAAACCTTTTCCATTTGGATAAATAGGATCTCCTAGTAGTAGGTTTCCTGGCCTACTGCAAAACAGATAGTACATCCTCTGAGTATCGGTGTCTGAAAGCAATCAGAAGTTTATCGCCCACAGGGTAAGACTGAGAGTTTGCAAGTGTGGGTGGATGAGAGGTCCCTTCTGTTGTGTGATGAGGTCCACCTTGTGAGGTAACTTGTGGTGACTGCCCTTGGCTAATGATAAATGAAGGGGGAACCAGTGCTGCCTTGGCCAATAGGGGGTCACCAGCAAGATTTTTCACTTGCTGAGGGCATCTGCCTGATCTTTGTCCTGAGATGGGATGTACACTGCTTGTAGTATTACACTGGATTGAGTGGCCAATTTCCATGCTTGTATGGTCAGTCTGCAGAGTAAGTAAGACCTGGTCCCGCCCTGCTTGTTGATGTACCACATCACTGTGGTGTTGTCCGTGAAGACTTGGAGGGGACCTGAATGTAGGTGAGGGAGGAATGCCTTCTGGTCTAGGAGAAGAGCAGTAATTTCCCTGATAATGACGTGATTTTACGAAGGCAGGGTTCCAATTGAGCCTGTACCTTGAGTCCATTCATAGTGGCCTCCATCCCAGATCTGAGGCATCTGTATACATGTGTTGAACTGCATTGAGAGGCTGTAATAGGAGTCCTGAATTCAGGTGAATTTGCTGAATCCACCACTTTATTTCTTTTTTCAGGCAGGGGAGGAAGGGACCTGAAAGTCAAGGGGGTGGGCCTGTTGGGACCAGACATTCTTCAAATACCATTGGAACTTCATCATGTGTAGCCTGGCAAGGGGCAACATGGGAAGAGTGGCTGCCATCAGAACCAGTAGGAGAAGAAATTCCCTGGCTGAAATGCAGTTGACTAAGAGTAAATCCTGAAAAAAAGCATATATACTTCCTCTCCACAAAGGTGTTAACAACTTCAGACCCATCGCAATTCTCTTCCCCCTCTCTAAAATCCTTGAAAAATGTATCCACTATCAACTTCTTAACTTTCTACTGCAAAACCAACTCCTCTCTCAAACTCAACATGGGTTTGGGCCATCCCATAGCACAACTACAGCTCTTATTTCCTTTACGGACACAGTCAATCAAGCCAGAAATAATGGTAAAATTGTATTCTCACTCTTTCTTGACCACTCAAAAGCTTTTAATACAGTTTCCCATGCTTTACTCCTCAATAAAACTTCCTAATCTAGGTATCTCTCCCCAACTCTTAACTGATTCACTAACTAAACTTAAACAAACAGAAGAGACCTCCAAGGTAGAAATGCACTCTACCACCACAACACAGCACAAACCACAAGACACATAGCTCACCTACACAGTGTGACCCTCAACCTAAGCCCCTAAAGCAAATCAGCTTGCCCAATACACTAATCATAGGTGACTCAATAGTGAGGCTCACTGATGTCCCACTCACTAGGTTGAATAAGGAGAAGGTAACAGTCACCTGTCTATCAGGTGCCAGAATCCGACACATAACGCATGCACTCCGGTCACTCCACAAGTACAAGTATGACTCTATCACTGTCCATGTGGGTGTGAATGACCTGAGATGCACCTCCCTTGACTACATGAAAAGAGACATGGAGGAGATCTCAGATTATGTGGCCCAGGCAGGTATGACCCTAGCCCTCAGCAGCATCCTACCATTGCCCAGAATTATACCACAGTACAAGCAGAAAATGATCAACTTCAACAATTGGCTAAGTTTCTGATGTCATTCTAAGGGGATACAGTATCTGCTTGGGATGACATGAATGACAGACCTTGATGCTTTGCCAGAGATGGGCTACATCTGTCACCTCTGGGTTTCCAGATACTGGCTAAAGCTTTTGCCACCCCTATAGTGCCTTTTTTAGGCAATGTTCCAAAGACCAAATTACCACCGTAACAGCTATAAATAAATGCAATCTGAGGGTCATGCTGCTCAATGCTAGAAGTCTAAATCTCAAGATTCACTTGCTCAAAGCACTCCTCAGAATGGAGACCATTGACATCTGTGCTGTACTGGAGACCTGGTTTAAAGCAGCAGAAAGCACCCCTGCGCTACCAGGCTATAACTCATTCCACACCTTTCGGCCCGAGAACATGGATAGAAGCTCCAAAGGCAGTGGGGTCTCCATATTCATAAAGGATATGCACACCTCCAGACTAGTAGCCCAGCATAATGCATCTGAGATACTTTAGGTACAACTAACATTGGGTAAGACAGCGATTCAGGTCATGTCCCAAGACTCTCACTCCATGTTCCTAAACACCCTGGAAACTATTAGGGTCCAACCCAACACTACCCCTCTATCAACTGGGAAAACTATTCATGCACCAATACACTTGCCCAATGTTTCCTGGAATTAATCAATTCCAGTGCCCTGGACCAGCTCATTCTTACTCCCACTAGAGGAAGCAACATCCTTGACCTGGTTATTACAAACATGGGCAACCACTGCTCTACACCAATAGTCAATTACTCCCTGGTTAGATCCGACCACAAACTAATCATCATGGAAATCCACATCTCACCCATACCCCCTACAAATGCAACCACCATGAAAAACTTCTCCAAAGCTGACTTTGGGCTCCTAAAAACAGAGGTGGCTGACTTCACAGCACCCATGTCAATGGAAAATAGATGCATGACTGCCAAATCATACACCAATGCACTGTATGAACATGTAAATAAATACATGGAACTAGCCATACCCAACAGAACCAAGATGCTCTCCTCCAAAAAAAGGAAGCCAATCTGGTGTTCCCCTGCCATTAATAAACTCTACAACAGAAGGAAGAAATTGTTGCAGGAAAAGGTGAAGTTCCAAGACTGGAAAAACTTCCTTATTAGCCTCAACAAAAAGTTGAGATCCCTCATCAAAACCTCTAAAGCCAGCTATGAAGGCAGAATTGCAGCAGACACTAAAAACAGGCACAAAGCCTTTTATAGTTATATCAAGAATCTCCACAGCAATACCCAGGTTTGCTCTGAGTTACTGCACAATGGTAACTCCTACATTGAGCCAACAGATATTGCCAACATACTGGCCGACAGACTCAGTTCCAACTTTACCTCTCTCTCCCCCCTAAAGGGCCAATCACAATACAGGAGGAATGCCAGGCACCCAGCATTACTGCAGCATAGGTTAAAGCTGCATTGTCCAAGGCCAAGAATACAGCTTTCATGGGACCCAACAATATCCCTGGATGTGTTCTACATGAACTACAAAGTGAACTGGCACCACACCTGTGTGCCCTGTTCAATCACAGCCTCACCTCAGGCTTTTTCCCTACCGAATGACGCACTGCTATAGTCATCCCTCTCCATAAAGGGGGAGTGACTACAGACCTAGGAATTATCGCCCCATTAGCCTGATGAGTCTGATATGTAAGGCTATGGAGCGCATCATCATGGACTTAATTAACAAGGATACAGAGAATCTCTAAACTCTAGATACCATGCAATTTGGTTTTGTGAAAAGTAGATCATGTCTGCTCAACCTAGTTGACTTCTTTGAGTCAGTCACCAGAGCTGTGGATGAGGGCAAGGCAGTTCATACAGCCTACCTCAATCTGGCCAAGGCCTTTGATACCATTACCCCCTCAGGAATTATTGATAAACTCACCAAACTAGGCATCAACCCCTATATCACTAGGTGGGTTGCAAACTGGCTGACAGATAGAACCCACAGTGTGAAAGTAGCAGACTCCAAGTCAGACTGCTGACCAGTCATGAGTGGAGTCCCACAGGGATCGGTTCTGGGTCCTCTTCTGTTTGGCATATACTTCTCAGAAGTCAGGGCCAACATGGAGGGACTCTGTCTGACCAAGTTCACAGATGACTGCAAGCTGTGAGCCATTATTAACTCTCCCAGTGATGCAGACATCCTGCAGAAAGGCCTCACTGAGACCAATGACTGGTATCGAAACCATGGCCTTATGCTTAATGCCAAACAACGCATCATCATCCCCTTTAGGGAAAAACTCAGTTCCCACTAATTACCACATCGATGGGAGCTCACTGAACACTGAAGGTGTTATAAGAGATGTAGGGATACAGGTTGACAGCAATCTCTTCTTCGACCACCACATTGCCACTGTGGTCAGAAAGTCCTTCTACGTGGCTCATCTCATTACCAAGGGTTTTGCATCCAGGAAGAAAGGGCTCATCATCGCTCTCTACTCTTCTCTCATTAGGCCAATCATCGAGTATAATCCCCCATTTGGCATGTACCTCACTAGACACATGCAACAGCTGAAAAGACCATAAAGGTACCTCACGAAGAGGATCCTAGGCCTTAAACACATGTCCTACATGGACAGACTCAAAAAAACTCCAGCTATTCTGTCTCACATCATCTACTAAGAGGCGATATCTGCTTGACTTACAAAGCCATGTCTGACCCAGCTCTGTTAGAAATGCTACATTTAATGAAATCCCAATCCCTCCACACCACACGCTCCAGAGACCTCAACCTCATTACCACATTCAACAAAACATGCTGGAGGGACAGGTTCATAACCCAGAGTCTGTCCATGCTCTGGAATAGACTTCCCATAAATGTCAAGCAGAGCACCTCATTGGCCCTCTTCAAGAGAAATCTTGATGAGTGGATAGGAAATAGAAAGTTCACCACGGGGATCACTCCAGTGGCTCTACTTGATAGAGGCACTGGGAACTAATGTCAGGTGGCACGATGCCGGGTCACTTCTATGGGCTAGCCTTCTAAAGGCACCAGGGAATTTAGCCTAGTACACACCTATGAAGCTATGAACAGACAATCTACTAAATGGCTCAACTCTTTCTCTCCATTTCTTGTCTCCCCACAGGTGCTCCACAGGGCTCCATATTAGGACCCCTTCTTTTCAATATTTTTATAAATAACTTTCACTCCACTCTAAAAAAATGGATCTGTTGTACAATATGCAGACAATTCAAGCATTATTTGTTCTAATTCTACAACAGAACTACTACAAATAACCCAGGATGCCTTTACTGCTACTGGATGGCCAATAATCATCTAGCCCTAAACCCAAAGAAAACTAAACTACTATTATTTACTCCTAAGAAAAATCTCTCTATTAACAAGACAGACTTTATCATTCATTCACTCTCAAAATAATAGCACTATAGAAGTGGTCTCCCACACAAAATTACTTTGAGTTATTCTAGATGAAAACCTGACATTCAACCTCCACATCCACAATAATATCAAAAAACACACCAAAAACTGGGCACCCTTTATAGACATAAACACTTCCTCAATTGCTCTAAAAAGCAGAGCCTTGCCTCAGTCTTTCTCCTACCTTCTCTCCTGTATGGTGCTCCTCTCCTCACTAACATCCACTCCTCCATAAAAACTAAGCTTGCATCCTGTTACAACAAGGTTGCCAAATTCACAACCAAAACAAAATAATCTTCCCATCACTGTATCTCTCTACAGCAGCTTAACTGGCTCGAACTTCCACATTATCTAGCCAACCTACTACTGCTCACTGCACACAAAATGATTTACAAACCTACCAGCCCTCTCTTCTGTCTTAACCCACTATCATCCAAACAGGCCACTCAGATCAGAAACTCAACTTCTCTTGCAAGTAGACAAATCAAAACTTCCATCAGATAACATGCTCTATTCTTTTTCCATCTCTAAGCTATGGAATTCTCTCCCAATAGCTATCAGAACTTCTATAAAAAATTTCCTCCTTTAAAAAATCTCTGCAGCAATACCTCCTCACCAAATGGCAATGCAGCTGCTTCAATTCTCAACCTTCCATAACCTGATTCCTCACTCCCTAAGACATATTCACCACTACTGCTTCAACACCCCTCCCACTCTTCCTTATAACTACCTTTTCACATCTACTTCACCTTTTTTCTCTCTATCTCATAATTAATCTAACTTATTCACACAGCCTCACACTATTTTCCTACTGGATCCTGTAAACATCTCTGTATGATTGCTTTATCACCACTAAATTTCAAAATGTATTATTTCATATTTACTGCATAACTCAACCATATTAACCCATACATATCACATGTACTCACCCATCATATACTGATCATTGTATACCACCTTTTATCTTTGTATAATACTTTGTACAATACTGATTATTGTACACTACCTTTTGCCTTTGTATAATACTGTGTATATACATATATGTTAACATGTATTCTTATTTTGTGACTGTATTATCTCTGTCATTGTTATAATAGTATGTGTATCTAATAATTGTTTTGAGTTATTATACACTATTATACTAACTTTACTTGTGTAGCTTTTCTCCCTGGGCCTCCACTGAAAATGGGCTTTTTTGGCCCAGTGGACTTTCCCAGTAAATGAAGGTCAAAAATTAAATAATAAATAAATAAAAAAGCTGGTCAGAGAAATTACTTTTTCCTGGTGAGAGGAAGGCCTTCATCAAATCTGTCCTTATTCTGCAACCCAAGAAAGTCTGGTCCTGGGAGGGTGTAATGGAGGATTTGAGAAGGTTGACTGTGAAACCCAGACTTCCTATCAGGGAAATGGTGAATTAGAGGTGTCTCTGTAGAATACTTGCTTCCTCTGTCTGGATGAGGAGGTTGGCCAAGTATGGGAAGATCTGTATGCCTTTTCTTCTGCAGAAGGCTACTACTGGCGCTAGACACTTTGTAAATACCCTTGGTGCTGTAGATAAACCAAAGGGCAAGACAGTAAACTGAAAGTGCGAGGATGGCACAGCAAAACACAGGAATTTGCAAGTCTGGGTGGCTAGGGATGTGAAGATATGCCTCCTTCAGGTCCAAAGTGGCCATGAAGGCACTGGGTGTCAAAAGTAGAAAAAGGGTTTGTAAGGAGAGCATGCAGAAGGAAGGGACATGCAGGAAGGGATTTAGAAGAGACAAGTCCATGATGGGTCTCCTTGGGCCAGCCTTTTTGGGAACCAGGAACAGCCTGGAATAGAAACCCTGACCTTCTTGTTCTGGGAGGACCCTCTATTATTGTTCCTTGTAGGAACAAATCCTGAATAACCTGAGGTATGAGGTGGATTTGTTTTTTGGAGGAAGGGAAATGCCTTTTGGAGAAGGTTTTTCCTGCCAAGTCATAAAATATCCTTTTTCGACAATTGAGAGAACCCATTTGTCTGAGGTGATCTGCTACAGGGAGAGACAATGAGAGAGGCAGAAAAAAAGGGGGAGATGATGAAGGGTGTTTAGCCAGTCACATATTGTTAAATCTGTCTGGGAGAAGTGTGAGAGGAGCTAGTCCTGGAGGATGAAGGTTTCCTGGCACCTTTCATTGGCTTGGAGGAAGAGGGTGTGGATGTCTTACTTACAAAAGTTGGCTTGGTTGGGTAGTTCCTATGGAATTTAGGGATTGGGATACAAAGAGATGCCTGAGATCCTTCAGTTCCTTGCTTATCTCTTGCAGATTTTTAAAAAAGTTCTGCAGATTGCTTTCCAAAAAGGAACTTGTTGTCAAGAGGGGTATCCATGATTTTGTTTTTGAAATCATCTGGCACAGGCTGTAGCCTGATCCAGCAGTACCTACACAGAACAGAAGCTGATGCTTCTGCAGCATCGCAGCTGCATTTCATGGAATTCCTGGCAACTTGTGCTGCTAAGGATAGTGTTGAGGCAAAACGAGGTTTATTGGGTAATATGGCACAGAGGAGAGCAGGTTTGGGGCCTGGGAGACTAGGTCTAAGGCATACTTGACCATATGAGTATGGTAATTGATGGCCCTAAAGGCCAGGGTTGAGAAAGTGTAGATCTTCTTTCCTAATCTATCCATCATCTTGCTGTCTTTATCTGATGTCAGTAGGGAAGAAGAGGGTAACTGCCTAGATTGTTTGTCTTCTGAGACAGCAATCACAGCTGGGTCTGCCACAGGTGGTTTAATGAGAAATGTAAAATAATCAGGACCTTTGTAGAACCTGTCTGTTTTGTTTGGGGGGGGGTAGTGGCTGAGATTCTGGAGACTTGGATGCAGAGGGAAAGGCATCTAAGTATGCTGGTATTACAGGAGGAATAGCAGAGGGTGATGGGACTACATCTGCAGAAGCTTGTAATATCTCTTCTGCACCTCTGTCATTTGAGTAGAGCCCCATTTGAAATATTCCCTCATTTTGGAGATGGTCTCCCCACAGGTTATGTCTTCAGGTGGGGAATCCTCTTCCATGGAATCCTCATTCAGAGAACAGCAT
Source organism: Protopterus annectens (assembly GCF_019279795.1). Taxonomy (NCBI): domain Eukaryota; kingdom Metazoa; phylum Chordata; order Ceratodontiformes; family Protopteridae; genus Protopterus; species Protopterus annectens. The sequence continues at coordinate 524,150,612 of NC_056730.1, read as the reverse complement.
TTCAAGGGAGAAGCCAATTGTGAGGCATATAAGAGGGCTCATCAGAAGAGGAGGAGTTTTCTTCTTAAGCATGTGGAAGTGGTATAGGACCAGCAGAGGCAGGCCTGGGACTTAAGGTTGGAAGGGCAGGAGTTTGTGAAGCAGTAGGCCTCAGGGCCATAAAGGCCTGAAAAAGGGACTGTGAGAATGCTGCCAGTCCGGCTGATCTGCTGGGGAAGATAAATGCTTTGTCTTCTGCTTCCGTTTGTGGGAAGGAGTCTTTGGTCCTGTTGAGTGGGCATAGGCCTGGTATCCAAACTCAGACCAGGAGTAGGACTGTCATCCTCGGAGACAGATGGTAACGGGAGCCGTTTGGGCAAACCTGGTTCCCTCCCAACATTGGAGACCAAGGTCACAGTTACCTCTGCAGACATGCATGCTGCAGAAACAAGGGCGGCTTCTGAAACAGTACTCGCCAAAGTTGCCAGTCCTATCGGACGTTCCTCAGCCCCTGGACTGGAAGCTGGTGGGACGTCCATACTCAGAGGTGCAGTGTCGGGCCTAGATACCTTGGCCTTCTTTTTTGGTGCATCTGCCATGATGGCCAGTTCTGGTTCCATACTGAGGGCAAGGCATTTCAGAAGTTGGTTTTCGACAAAGAGCTTAAGGGCTGTGAGATGACTGTGCAGTGTTTTAGGAACAAACTACTGGTAGACTGAACACGCTTTATAGTCGTGGGGTGGCCCTAAACAAAACAAGCAGAGGTCGTAGCTATCCTTGTGTGGGATTTGTCGACCGCACTTACATTTTCCCTTCCTAGATGACATGGACAAAATCAGCTAAATAAGAGTTAAACAGCAACTTAAGCCTAGCAAAAAGGTAAGAAAAGATTTCCCAATGGGGTACTTATCTTTACTGGAGTCACTAGCACGGAGCTGAATGAGCAGGCTGATGCTTGACTGCAGCAGAGAAGTTCTGAGGTCTGTGCATGTGGATGTCACTTTTATGGCCCACAGTTTATGGTCCCTGTGTGTGACATCCCACGCACATTATAGCTGCTAGGCTAAGCTTTTGTATATGAGCCGGATGTTTGGGTCGCCTGAGGTGGAGTATCCCACATTTGAGAATACTGCAACATGAGAATAGAAAGACATAGTAAAATACACTCAAGATCTGCTCCCACCCACACAATGATGGATGATCCTAACCTTTCATGAAATTACACATTATTTTAGATGCTTTTATTAGGCAGATATGAAAAGTTCTGCTGCTCAGCATGCATGTGCAACAAGGGTGGTTGTTTTATGAATCACTGGTACCCATGAATTTGGAGCAATGTTAGTGTTCTACTGCTAACATATCTGCTGGAGCACTGCTGTACTCCACGGGCAAAACCACAGTTATATACAAACACACAACAGAGTTTTTGGGAGCAAAATAACTAGGATCCAATGACTAAACATCAATTACAAACACAGCAAAATCACAACTCCTACGAAAACTCTGGAATCTGAGAGGAACACTCTAAGGACAATCCATGCTGGGAGTGATACCAAACCAGATAGAATTACTACTACAAAGATCTCTGTTAAGCTCTAAAATATACATATGGGCAAACCACCTTCTAGGGCTTCTACAAGAGCAAGGAAGAATTGGCCCCACCCATAGTCCTCCTCTGAACAAAAGTGATTTTAAGGCCAAGAACTACAAAAAATAAAAATCCATACCATTATGGCGAGGAGGGGAGAGAAGAGCAAAATGTTGCCCCCTCCCCTCCCGCATACAAAGGAATTGCCTTGAAACAAAAGAGTATTGGCCTGTAATAAGAGATCCTATATGGCAGATCTGCACAATAAGAATATGAGACAAAAAGACCAAAAATTGAGAAATTCCACACACCCAAAAATATGGAGAACCTGGTTGAGACTACATACCATACTCTAGGCTGTAGCTAACATATTTGTACAGAAAATCAATACTGAGGGGGTTTCAATCGGCATAGGAAAGAAAAATGCCAGAGGGTGCCTGGTCTTGTTGTTACATGTGATTGGTGCCTGCATTTCAAAAATCAACATACCAAAAAACCCACTTCAAAAAAAAAAAAAAAACACACACACCCACAAAGAAACAGTTTCCTTTTGTGATCTGTTAAACAAAAGCCTCCCATTAAATTCAGACTTACTTTATCTGAATAATGGTACTGTTACAGTATTTTTTTTCTGAGATAAGGTACAAGATTGGTGTAGGCGTTAGGGTTATTATGCATTAGTAAGGCGGTGCAGTGTGTGTGTGATACCTCTCAATCTCTTAGTACAAGAATTCTGGATAAAGCCAAAATATAATTAGGGGCACATTTTAAAGTAGCTAGAGTAACACATTTTGCATTAGCATGCATTTTCTAAAGGATATAAAGTCTGAAACTCAAATGTCTATCATTATTTAGTGACTTCTTTTCTCAACAATTTGCCAGAAAATCACAATTTGTTTGCGGAACAGATAAAAAATATAAGGCAAAAATGTGGACATTCAGCAAAATTCTGGGCAGTTGAGAGGTATTGTTTGTGAGCATATGTTTAATTGTATTTTATTTCACGCTCTGTTTACTTGTTAGCCCTGCTGGATATGGACCATTTATAAGAAGATCCCTGGAGAAAAACTCCACAAATAAGTTAAGTTAAATCACACTGGCAGAGAGAAATGATTTTACATAATCATGATATTTCTTAGCAATTTTTCACAAAAGTTACAACACATTGACTATTATATAGCAGGTTAGTTCTTTAGTGATTTTACTTAAAATATAATGCTGAGATATAAAAGTCAGAATAACATAGCACCTAGTAACATCATCCACAGTACAAAATCATATGCCCAGAAATTTCAAACAATGTTTTGTTATAGTACCAAAAAAGTGACTTGTACACTGATAGCTCATTCACAAACCTGAGTATGCACATATAAATTCAATAATCAGTTTTATAGGCAAAGTTTTCTTCAGAAAGTTTAGGATGTGCAGTACTGTGAAATGATGGAAGCACTTTTCTGTTATAATTTTGTTGCTTCTGCACCAAGTCTGTTATGTAAAAAATTGGAGCATCCATAACTGGACTGACATCTGATATCTGAAAAAAACATAGTTGCTTAAGCCTACTGCTTTAGTCCACATCATCATAACAGAATTATATTCTTGGTTTGTCCCTTAAACCAGGATTGTTCTGGCCCTCTGGACTCAACTACCTACCAGAATTCAAATAAGCATGTTGGCTCTGTGGCATGGAGGGATGCAGCCCTAACTCTTGTCTTTCGGCTTCTCCCGTCAGATCACTAGTCTGCAGACTGATTGGCAGAGAAGGTTTTACGGTGTCAAGTTGGCAGCTCGGTGCCCAACCTTCAGAGAAGACACGAAGACACACACACACACACACACACACACACACACACACACACACACACACACACACACACACACACACACACCTACTGCATGTCTTTAAAACTCAGTCGACCGCAGGGAGGACAAGTAGACCCTGCACAGAAGGCACTCCAGCCAAGAATCGAACAGGAGAACCTCTTGCTGTGAGGCAAAAACACTCAGCCATAACTGTGCTCCACAAATTGTGGATTGATTCAGTGGTCTGAGCACTACAGGTAAAAGCAGAGGGGATATGAATAAGTAGCTGTGGCCTGCATGCACATCCCGGGGAAGGAAGCCGGTCTGACTCACTGTGCTACTGCCATCTGTTGTGGGTTCACAGTAGTGTAGCAGCAAGACATGCGAGGGAAAAAATAGCGCGTCGTCTTTTACCTGCCATACAATACTTCGTATAGCAACTAAGGACTGGTAAGTGTGTGGCAATACAAAGCACAGGGTCTGGTACTGCAAGATCCCACTTCTACCACAGGCATCAACTAGCAACATAAGGAGAGAATTAAGGCAAAATATTCCACGTCTGTATGAAAGTCCACTGCTTGTTGACGCTAATCCTCACTATGGCAACAGCCATGAGGTTCATTAGGATGAAGAAACAAAAAGGCCAACTGGTTGGTGAGTAGGGTCTACATTACAATTTCGAACTAAGATTAAGTTTGAACTTTATAATATCGAACCCAAAAGTGCGAAACCCAATAATAATGAAAACACAGAACAGCAATTTTTTTTCCCAGGGAAAAAAATCGCTGTTCCGTGACAAAAGAAAAAGAAAAAAAAAAAAAAAAAGAAAACAAACTAAAGTGGGAGGCGAAGCCCCCCCCACCCCCCCCCCCCATACCAACTCCAAGATCGCACCACAGTGGAAGAAATAGCAAAGCCCCGAAAACGTCCCACACATTTTTTTCCCGGGGAAAAAAAAATTGATGTGCCGTGGCTTTGCTATTTTTGGATTTCGCACTTTTGGGTTCGATATTACAATGTTCAAACTTATACAAGTTTGACGTTGTAATATAGACCCGGGTGAGGAGAGGTTGATGAACAAGACATCCAAAAACATCAAACATGCATGTACACTCAGTTCATTATAATCTGCTACAACTGACACCAGCTTTCAGCTACAACCCAAGCAACACCTAATGCAGCTCAAATCACTTACATAATATTTGCTTTGTGGACTGCGGTCACCTTGGAACGTCTTTTCTTGGTAGCATAGTCAAAAGCAAACTTGGCAATGCGGCGGGATTTTTCTCGTGTGACAATTTTTAGGCACTCAATCACACCCTTCACACTCTGAAACAATTCAAGAAATTAAAATACTTCAGTGTGTCATGTATGCACACAGGAGCTTATCTTAGCAGTCAAGTGGCCTATGTGTTATTTGATCTTTCAAAATACAAGCATTCTCCTCAATAACAGACATGTAAAGCAAATGTACCTTATGTTACAAAAGCCAAGGGTTTTTCCTTCTGAAAGGTACCACAGGATGATAACGTTATTCAGCTTTGCTACAGACCGCAGAGTTACTACATATAAAAATAAGTTTATGACATACTCAAAGTATTGTAGCAGGTAAGATTCTTACCATAAAAAACAGATCTTTGAGTGGTCACTGTAACACTGAATCACAGAATTAGGGTTTTATTCACCTTACTTCATCTTTTTCCATGCCAACTTCTCAGGCAGAAGTTTCACATCTCCTGTGTAGGCTTCTGCTGATTCTGTTCCACAAAACTTTAGTAGGTGTGAAGCCAGTATCGGTTAACAGTTTCTTAGGTTCTCTGTGGTCAAAAAGCCTCAGAGAAGGAAACTGTTGATTGTGAAATGCAATAACCTTCAAGAAACAATGACATCCGAATCATACTCAGGAAAGTAAGTGTTTAGTAACAAACAATTCATAAGTTCACAGGTAGTTACTACGCATTTGGTCAGGATACTATTGAGGAGGGTTGGGCCTCGGGCTATCAACCTGACCCCGTAAAACCTGTCCCTACTACAAAGACAGCAATGAGTGCTGAAGGGCACTCAAGGCCTGATGTGCTGTATGCACAGGAGCAAATCCAGGATCCAGGGAGAACTATTGAGGAGCCAAGCATAGTTCCCAATTGCCCTACAGTAATGGCTAGTTGAGTGACTTGCTCAGAGTAACACAGAAGGTAAATAGAGTTTGGGGAAATCAAACCCTGAACTAGAGGAAGCCGCACATTAACAGCATGCAGCATTAATCATCTGCACCAACTGCCAGACGGTTACATATAACTGCACAAAGTCTTTAGGGGGGGCTAGTTTTTCAATTACACTGGCTACTTCTTGAAAATCTAATGTTATTTTAAGTATTACCCACAGCTCTACTGTCTGTTTCGGGAAGGTTCATTACAACAATAAATTATAACTTTAATGTAATGTTTCAAGCATACTGATACACTTAAGCGAGGTAAACATTAACAGGATCCCCTGTAGCTTAGCTGCACCAAACTCTATATTCTCCCTAGAATATTCATCCAACTCATAGCTTTACTGAAGGTGATGACTGTGGACAATGTGGAAATGTTGCCTACTAGAAGGTGCTCTTAACTGCATCTTACAAAGTTTACTGTATTTATTACAAAAGAAGGCAACACAGTGGGCAAACTACTTAGAAAGAGTCTCTTTATTAAACAGAATGTCTTATTTCCCTTTCTTTAATGAAATAAATAGTTGATCAGTCTTTCTGACATCTTTGGTCCTCATTGTGTGGTATCTGAGCTTTACATGTATATCTAACAAGTGCTGACAAGTTCAAATATTTCTCTCTATGGTACCTGTACTGGCTTGCTAAGAGCTAGTATTGATAACACTGGTGCCGGATAAGCTGGTAAGCAATGGGAGAGACAGGGATGACAAGGTGGCACCTGCTTGCTCCTCTTGGTGAGGGTGATATGCTCCATATTTGAATTCCTGGTGGAGACCAGAAATAATACAGAGATGCTTACTGAAAGCAGAGCTAGTCCTAAGTGAAATGGTACCCTAGGTGAAGGGCTCCATGGTGTCCCCCCTTTACTGCCTACTGCTCCCCTGATAAACATCTCTGAGTGCACCTGCCAGTTCCCCCTTCCCAGCCTCCCTACACATCCAGACTTTTATTTCTACCTTTTCACATATTTTGTCTTACTCTTGTCTTTTTTCTGTATCATTTCCACATATCCTATCTAGGCAAGACTGCACTGCAGTAACTGTTTAGGAAATAAATTATGCTGGGGGTCTTGATCTAATTATGGCCTGAGCAAAAATCTTGAATAAACTCAACTTTGCCTTTAGCTGGATCTTCTGAATGGACCCTAACTGGCCATGAGTATAATGTAATAACTGTCGAATAAATAATCAAATTAAGATGAGGTCTGTGGCCGCTACCCCTCCTGCCCAGAATCCATGGTGCAATTCAGAATAATGATTCAGTATTCTTTGTTTTTTGCCTAAACCTGTGGATGTGATACTGTTGATACTTGTTTTAGATCAGCAGTTTCTGGTACAGTATGAAGAATTACACTAATTTACATGCACGGTCTTTTTTCTAGGGATGCAGTGGGTAAATTATTAGGTGCCATTTTGGATAAGTTACTTGTATCTGGCACACCTTTCTAAAACTGCTATAATACTTGAAAGAAAGGGGTATATTAAGACAGAACATAAAACAGACAACCACTGCCTAGTATTTAGCACAGATGATTAAGGTTATGAGGTGCTGATAGCTTGCTTCTCTAATTCCCGGGTTTGACTCCCTCAGCCTCCATTTGCCTAGTTTGTAACTCTGAGCAAGTCACTTAACCAGACAGTGTATCTTCTCTAAGCCTGAAAAGGGTCCATGTGGATCACTGCTATACTATGGTTAACAAATACACATAAATAAATGAACCAAAACCTCCACACCATCCTTAAGTATTAAATGAATTGTCCTGCAAAGAACTGGTCACTCTTAAAGACAGGAAACAGAACAGCAGCAGTACTGTCAAAGAGCATCAGCATGATCAACTCCCTTTTTTCCATTTTCTACATGGTCTTATCTGGTGCCATGCCAGCTGACTCTCTATCTCTCTTGATTCAATGCCAATTTTTTACCTTCATTGACAATCATGCCTGACTATCACAGGTCTTCTCTCAGAGAATCCATCCACCTCTTTGCTAGAAGCCTTAGATTCCTCTTGCCTTCTTCCTGTCGGTCCCAAATCTTCTCCAGATTGTCTTCTCCTTTTTTGTACATGTGTCCAAACTACCACTGTTCTCTTTGACTTTCTCTGCAATTTGAGGTACTTTGGCTTCTGCACTGATGTCACTATTTTTTTGTGTGTCTTACAGTGTGCATCGTACCACCCATCTCAGGCACTTTGTCTCCATCACCTCTAGTTTCCTCAACTGCTCTGCCTTTATTGCCCAGGTTTCTGTACCCTATAGTAGTACTGGTTGCCCCACTACACCTTACTTTTCAGCTTCTCTGTCATTCTTCTGACATACACTGTCCCTGACACTCTATGCCAGTTGACTACAGCCCCTCTGACTCCAGCTTTGACTTCTTTATTCAGACTTCCCTACTCCTCAACTACGCCTCCCAGATACTTGAAGCCGTTAAGCTATTCCACTACTTTCAGTTCTATCTCAATTCTCGGCTTCTTTTGATTTCCTCCATTTGCTGCCATTATGACTCTCTTATCTGTATTCAGTTTCATCCCATGTGCCCTCAGTTTTGCTTTCCATTCGGCTATCCTTTTGCTGAAGTTCTTTTTCAGAGTCCACATATAGCAACTTTGTTAGTCTGACCTTTTTGCTTATGTGGCCCATCACTAGTATAAACAGCAGTGGGCTCAGAGCTCAACTTTGATGCACACCCACTCCCACTGGGAGCCCCTCTGTGAGACCAAACACTGTTCGTACTGGAGTCATTGAGTTCTTGCACATAGCCTGCACTAATGTTTATGGGACTTCAAGCCTCCCATAGGACTACTCAAATCAGCTTTCTTGAGAACCTGTCATATCTTACCTCTCTGTTGTACTAAATTCCTCAGTATTTCCCGGGTTTGGGCTCAAAATAATAGGGTGTCACGAATTCCCAACTGGCCCCTTTAAATCTCAATTTCGTTTTCATACAGTGCATTACAGTACTGATGCTGCCACTGAGTTATTGCAGTGTCTCTTGTAAAATATGGGATTTTCTGATACAGTATTAATAATTACAGCCAGTGAGCAGTGCCAGACATTGTTTAGAAAATGCATCCGTATGCAATACCTGTTGTTCCTTTAACCTTTTAGGGGAAATTAAGGGTAATATTTAAAAAGTGTCATGGATTTTGAGTCTTTGCCCTCAACTGTAGCTAGGTCTCCTGGCACCCATTAAAGCACACATCTTCTCTGTGAAGATTAAAAAAATATGTAAAACTGCTTGCTACTAATTTAAAATGCAGTTTATTACAGTTAAATCACTAGGCGCATTAGCTGGACTGCAAATACTCATTTATGAAGCCAACACTGCACTGCCAGTCTACCGCACCAATTAGTAGTGATATTTTTTCTGAACATTTATCAGCATCTTCCCAAAGAAAAGCAAAACTGCATGTCTCGTGAAGGTTTGCTTGTCCTGAAAACTACCTTTCACGACTCTGTGAACTGCAGCAGTAATAAACTGCAGTGCAAACGAAGTATAATGGATTTTACAGACAATGGTAGACGACTGGAAAGTTAAAATGAGGGCAGTCTTGTATTACATTTATACTTCCCTTTAAAGTTCAGCTTCTTTCTCACTTGCAGTGAATCTAAGCCATCTGTGCACAACTGCAGCACAACAGTTCACAATCGGAACCCAAGGCTGAGAGGCTCAGAAGACCATGATTCCATTCTGATATACACAATCAGATTGTATTCCTAGGGGCTGTGACTGTTTTAGCAGTACTGCAACACGGTAACAACAGTCTTTCATTTCCCCACCCTGTGTACTTAGGATTTTCAGCTGATTTTAAACAGCAGAACTGTACTGCTTAGCTGTGGCATAATGTTGTAAGGGACTACACAAAATGTTTTGAAAGTCTGAACTATAAAACGAATATCTGTTCTTACAGAGAAATTATGGAGCTCATACAAAGAGCTCAGTACTGTTTCTACCACACCAGGTTATTGTGTTTCTGTATGGCTGCAGGGTATAACCAATGGTAGACTTAAAACTGCATCATTTGGAGGACTCCCTATAGACTCAGAACAATAATCTGGTGATATTATTAGGAAATGAAAATCAGAATAAAGAAAACAAATTGTGCTTCAGAAATTAATTATACGGACTGGCTAGTGCCTAATATTTCCTATTTGACGGATTCTGATGGTACCAGTGAACCACTGGAGGTTATCATCTTCAGTTTGTTATGGATGCCACACCCTCATATTTACTTTAATCTTGAAGGTTACACCTAGTTGCAAACCTTAGGTTAGGTGGTAAAGAACACACAAATGTCTAGACAACTAAAAAGCTCCATGTACTAAGATACCCACAAGCACCCTAATTGGGCTTGGGTATCCCTGTTTTACAGGTCTTTCTTCTCATTGCCTCCATGTGTGTGTACATTGTTTCTACAATTGGAACTCTAAAAAATATCTGAACGATGAAGGCAAAGTACATGTTATAAGTTAACATGCAATGTCAAAGCAAGGTAAATACAGGTATCACCTCTCTCCAGCTTATCAGCTCTCCCCTTGATAAAAACTAGAGACTATAGTAATTTTCATCTTACCCCTCATGAATGGCTGCAATTATCATCAACTTTTCCTTCTTTCCAGCCTGCATTCATATCTTAATATTTCATAAATGTACTTCTGTACATGCGATAGAAGAAGTGACACTCCTATAGTTGCCAAGTGCCTCCCCACCATTTTTTCACAGATGGGATCCAATACCAGCTGAAACGCTACTCTACAGTTTACCTTAAACACTCAAATACTGAAAAAACACCATCATTTTTTAATAAAAGGAAGCTAACTAACCTTGCCTTAAAAATCTCTCTTCTTGTGGGACTATAACAACTTTTTTTAATTTGTGGCTTACACCATTCGGCTGACGCGGACAAATTCATTGCCTGCCTTAAGAAAGACTGAATTTCCTGAAAATAAATAAAAATAGGATGCAATTTGCATTGCACAATCCTGCTATCAAAGAAAGATTGTCCAAAACCAGTTTTTAGTGTTAGGAAAGGAGGCTCCATCCCTGTTACAAAAATATGTATTTTACTCCCGTAATCAAATATCCACCTTCCATTATTCATCAAAAAATTCAGAGAAAAGAACCATTTTCAAAACATAGAGCTACAATTAATTTTATTAGTTGTGTTTCAGCAAAACAAATAACATTCCTTGCCATCTTATATGTTTATACTGGCCAGATAGAAAACAGTATACCTGTAAGCAGAGTCATGATTATCATCTTCTTGAACATAGCTCTCAACCTCATACTTCCCAATTTAGGTACAAAATGCCAACTCAGGGATATTTTTAAAATTTTGGTACCAATGACATACAAAGTTAATAGAGTGGGTGGGCATGAATTAACACACACTTTCTGAAGTAAAAGAAGTCTGTAACTCTAAAGAATGCCATTACCTGGTTACTGTAATGTACCAATGTTTTTCAAAAATGCATCAAATTCAGGAGGGGCAAAGCAAAATTTCAAGGGAAAACACAGACATCCTTGTAAATAAGGGTCACGTCAGAAGTAATTATGTCTTGAAATGCTGCTGAGAGAAGGGTATATGTAAAATGCAGTGAACTGCTAATGCATGGAAAGTAACTATGTATGCTTTCACAGTTTTCAGACATGGTACACAAAATTAATTTTTGAGGTGGTAGTATTTTTGTCAGTTTAAGGGCAGTTCATGTGCAAATTTCCTATATTGTACCACATTTAATGACACCAGAGTATCTATGATGGTGGGACTGCGTACACATCTTAAGCTTCTGGCTTTACCCCTGTATGATTTGTAGAAACAAGAACTGCACAAAATTCATATTTGTACCACAGATGGAATGTGTTTTTGAAGTACCAGTGATTTAGGGGTTGGGTCTACTACCACAGCCCCAGGGTGTTATCTTGGCTAATTCTTTATAATCCTTTTTTTATTCCCCTCTCCCTGGTATTCTTCAGTGAGGGTGTGAAGTGGCTGGGGGAGGCCATCATCCAGGCAGCCTCTGAACTATATATACACTACATTATATTAATTTGAGACACTGACAGAATAAAATCATACAAATTAATATACATTTTCTGAAGTAAAAGAAATGTACAACTCTAATTACTGTTGCTATATATAGTGTGATTCATCACCTTTTCTCCAAAAGTCACCAGTTTTATGAGGGAATCGAGATTAAGAAGAGAGACCTGGACAGAGCTAAAATATGAGTCTAATTTGGGGACAGTTAGAGGTATGAGTCAGTGCCCAGCATCAGCAGCTACCAGATTTGTTTACAAAACCTACAAATGCACATTGGTATTTACATAACTACAAGAGCAAAAGGTTTCTGAATCAGATTTATTTGATCCATTGATCAGATTGGCCTGATACCCACATATTGACAACAGCAGTGGCCTGTTATACCAATGATTGTTATAACAGACTTTAGTTTCCTATTAAGATTACTAGAGTGCACAATTCTTTTATATGTGATGCTACAGTTACTGTTACTTTAATAAATTTATGTAAGGGTGCAGCTAATGTGATGTCAGTGTGTACATGCTAGAAGTGTGGCAGGGCAAAAAGTAGAATGCAAAGTGTTTTACATGCCTATTGCCTACTACTTCCCTTAATATTTTTGTTAATGCTGTAAATGGACTTTAACTGGTGTTTCTGTGTGAATATATATTTTCAGAGTTAATGTTAAATTAGGGAGCATTTTCACAATTATTTGAATGTTGGTATCCCACAATTCAATTGTAGTGGGTGGATTTACATTATTATGCATGCAAATTTTATGTTGATCACTGTCCAGATTTTTGACCAGTTGTACCTACTTTTCATGGGCTTTTGCCCAAAATGTTGATGTCTTCAGGTTGAGAGGTATGTGTCATATGCTTTCTCCAAGTTTATGAATGCCCAGTTGAAAACTTTCCTCATCTCTAGCTTCTTCTCAACAATCTGTTTCACTGCAAACACTGGGTTGATTGTGCAGCATCCTGTTCTGAATGTGAACTGCTCATCTGCCATCTTACTTTCTATTACTCTAATATTCACTTATTAATTACCCTCTCCAGAACTTCCATGCAGTGTGACAGGAGTTTGATACCTCTACACTGAACACAGTTGTGGTTGTCCCCTTTGTTCTTGTACACTGCTTCTAACGTGCTTATTCTCCAGTCACCTGGGATATGCCTATCTATCCATACTGCTACAAGTACCCAAAGTAGCAGTTTCTCCCCATCTCACCCAACATCTTGATAATATGTGCTTTGACCTCAATCTGTGCCTGCTGCTTTACCTGGCTTCATTTTCCTTAGTGCTGTTCTTACCTCTTCCATGGTATGCTCTTCCTGTTTTCTCATCATTGGCCATGTCTGGGGCAGTACACTTTCTGTTGAGTTTTCTTTATTCAGAACCTCCTGGAAGTATTCCTTCCATCTGCCTTTGAGCAGGTTGTTGCTGGCATCCCTAACAAGGGGTGTCTATCTTCTTTATCCTTCTGTTTTTGCTTTGTAACTTGATACAGTTTCTTTGTGCCATCTACCAAGCCATTTTCCAGAAGCTGGTAGAGTGTCGCTGATGCCTTGTTCTTTGATACTGCAACTCCTCTCTTAACCTTTTTGTTAGCCAACCAGTATTCATTCTTAGCCTAGTCTGTATTTTCTATCTCCCACTTTTTCCTGCACTCCTTTTTTTTTTGATAACTTCCTGGATTTCTGCAATCCACCAACAGCTTTCTTTGTATCAACAGCATATGTGTTCTATAGTCCTCACAAATGCTGCTTTGAATGGCTACCATTCTTCTTCACTCTTCAAAAAAAGCTTCTTCTTTTGGCTTTTCCCAGTTAGGAGTCGCCAAAGCGGATCACCTGTCCGCTCATGATTGGCAGTGGAGTTTTACAGTGTCGAGTTGCCAGCCCAGTGCAAACCTTCCACAGAAAGCACACACACTCACACCTAGGGCCAATTTAGAGTGTCTAATCCAACTACAGCATTGTCTTTGGGATGTGGGAGGAAACCAGAGTGCCCGGAGGAAACCCATGTGACCACAGGGAGGACATGCAGACTCCGCACAGAAGTCACCCCAGCTGAGATTCGAACCGGAGAACCTCTTGCTGTGAGGTGGAAATGCTAACCGCTGCACCACCACGGCCACCCACTCTTCAAAAAGAGCAATACAACAAAAAACAACAAGGTCTTTGGAACAAACTTACAGGAAAAAGAGAAAAAAATCTATAGTAATAATCACTAACCGTCAACTTTACCATTACTTTTACCCTGACCAATCTCCTTTATCCTTAGGAGGAAGTTTTTTTAGTTTTTTTTTTCAGTTTACAACCCAACCTGAGGGAGACTAACTGCTTTATTGTGTTAAGGTTTTTAATTTTTAATCTGTTAATCAGGTAAGTAGTCTGAACAGCATTCTGATACAAAGGGTAATAAATAAAATGAAACCATGTTGTTAGTCAGGATTTGCACTACAGATCTGCTATAGAATGGTAAAATGTACATATTTTTTGGTTGTGTGAATAAATAGGCATTTGTGGTACATAAGGACATCTTGGCTCAACTATTTGTCCTAGTTCATTAGGTCAGAGACCTTACTTGCAGCTTCTTTATTTTTATTATACCTTTCAGGTCCCTTATAATCTTCCCATGCTTTCTAGAGTCATGTGACTATTTTTGACTATAGAGCTTGTTTATGTACATAGGTCCTATCATCTATCACCCTATATGTGAGACAATACTTATGCCTATCTGCTGTGTGAGACCTCTTATTTATACTGTTCCCTTAAACAACCAGACTGCACCCTGTAAACTGTATAATCTCTGACCTGCTCTCAAACTCACCTCCTGGAGGAAAAAGGTCATGAAGACCAGCTCACCTACCCAGTTATCAAATAACAATAAATAAACCAATCAATATATTTAAAAAAAATGATTTTGCAGGAGGGGAGGCTCCCCTTCATGCCCTACAGCCCCATGAAGTCTAAATATACTGAGCTTACACAAGACTGGGGAATAAAGAGATGCTTTATTTACCTTACTGGTTCCTGACAGGGAGCCTGAGCCAAGCCTCCAGGAGCTGAGATGCCAAGTGGGACACTTCTCTCCAAAGAGCTTGAAGCAGACAGCGCCCCCTCGGATCTGAACACGAGGCTATGGCACCGAGAGCCGGGATCCAATCCCATCAGATCCGACAAGCTCAAGGCAATGGCTGGCGTCGAGGTACATGGTATCGTCGGCGTCAACCCCCAGAGTCCTCAGATCCAAGAATTCCGAAACCCTCGGTCGGATCAATGAAGGAGTTAGGTTGCAAGGAGCCCCCTCCGGAGGGCAAGGGTGCTGGCAATACCCCCATCTGGCTCTGGGTGCGGATAAATCATGCTTGTAACCACTATGGCAGCAAATGAGATCTGAAGGGAGACAGGGGGACAGTATGGGTAAGGGGAGGAGTCTGGAGCTCGGATCCATAGCTGGAAAATGCGGCCGTGTCGGATCCGATGTGGATCTGAAACCCACAGGTTAAAGATCAAATGAAGTAAACTACTTTACATCATTCTGATTTCCAACTTCATTGACTAACAATTCAATGTTATGATTCTGTATGTATATATATATATATATATATATATATATATATATATATATATGCGTGTGTGTATGTACACATACATATATAGACAGACATAGATACATAATTAGTATTAAACACAAATCAGTGCACAGGCCTGCTTGACTAATGCAGTGTAGCTCCTTAAACTTTCATGTGTGCAGAAACAGATGTTAGGGGTTCTGGAACACCAGCCTATAGTGCAGTGAACCAGGGCCGGTGTTAGCATTTTGGGGGCCCCTAGCAAATGTCAAGTTTGAGGGCCCTCTAGGCACTTCCGTCAAAGTATCACCCAGTCACTGCCACCCCTCCAAAGCAGCCTTTTAGTTCATGTTGCAAACTTGGAGTAGTATGTACAGACTAACCTGTAGTTACAATGTTCTTACAGTACAACAGACCTATGTACCATACTATGTTCACCCATCTAACAGAGGGATGTTCACAGTTACTGGCGTTTTAGTTACAACGATACATAATAGCAACTCTATGTATAGGTCTTGACTTAGGTGAAATGTTAGTTTTCTTTTTTTTTTCTTTTTACATAATCTTTTCATCCAATAATGACCTGAACAGAAATGATTAAGGAAAGAAATTCAGTAATGCTGTTCAGCTTAAGTTTTCCTTGCATCTTCTCCTGACCAAGACGGCACAGTGATAACCATTTAGGAAACAACTCAGATAGGCTAGGGACCAAAAAGCCATAGGGTTTTAGGTGCTCTAGGATGCATTTTTCCAACCTTTTAATCCAATGGAGTCCTAAACAAAAAACATAAGTAAGAAAAGAATTTCAATCTTTTTTCTTTCAAGGAAGACAAAAGATGTGCCCAAAGCTTAATACTCAAAGATGACAAAAGAGTAGGTCACAACAAACTAACAACCCATTTCTTGTCTGGATATATAGATCCAGTCTGGATATATAGATCCAGTCTGGGAACATGGCCTGCCTCCCTAACACCCCTCCCCCCCGAAAAAAAAAATTGATAGTCACTGCCTATGCATCCCTCTGGTGTTAAGACTGGGATGAAAGCAGCTGATCAAATTTCCACAGTCATGTGTTTCAAGTGAGTACTGACATACATACACATAGCATGCCTCCTCACTCCTCAACCCAAACTGTCAAAGGCAGCTACCTATGTTACATGCCTGAAGTGTGACTGTGAGGAAAGTGAAAAGAATAACGATTACAATAATGTATTCAACTTTGTTGCTCCTAGACAGTACACACTGTCCCTACACAAGCTATAGTAAACTTCTTTGTACATGTCTGAGGTCTGTGAAAAAAGAAACAGTGACCTCACTGTCCTCAGCCCAAGGAAAAGCTGTAATGACCTCATGTGCACACCTCTACAGTTAGACTGTAATGAAAATTAAAGAAGCAACCCCCCACCCAATAACCTACAGCAGCTTTCTCCACACACACATCTGAGCAGGACTGGTTTTAGAAAGGGTGCAGTTGGGAGCAGAGGCCATTATCAGCTTTATCCTAACAGAGTCAGCACTGTTCAGATTAAAGAGCATAATCAAAAAATGAATGCATTTTTCTCAGTTTTTCCCTAACCAGCAACAGCTTTTGTGGGGCCCTCGCACAGTCAAGGATGATTAAGGGAGCCACCTGTATCAATTTATACAGTCTGGGGAGTGGGGGACACCAGACTCTGAAGATTGAAGTGTTTGACTGTTCTGAGACATATTTTATGTATTACTTTGGAAATATAATTATTTGTTAGGAACATTTTTCCATGATACCCAGCAGAATAATGTGTGCGCCTATCAATATTACGTGTATGCAGAGATAAAAATAATTGATATTTTATACAAACACACACAAAAGCCATAGCAATATTAGTTTTGTACGTAGTTCACCAAATAGCAGCAATACATTGTGCAACACTGGTACAGCCACACCTAATCAGTGAATGCTGTTTAGCAATTGTCAAACAGCAGCAGGTGTAGGTCACTTCTATTTACCTCAGTGAGGAGTAATGCAAACTTGTCACTGTCACTAATTTCAAAGACCTTCCCTGATTTTGCTCTTAATTTTGCTTTGTCCTTCATAAAAAAGTTTGATTTGCTAATAAATCATTCAGGAATACAGACAGCCAATAATTCCAGGAATCAGAGGTTTATACCTCTTATAGTCCAAAAAATGCAACTTGATGCAAAAGGTGTTACTTTTTTAAGTGAAATAGAGTAATATTTAAAATGTGTTCCAGATTATGAGCCTTTATTCTGCTATTATTTTTGGTGCAGTGTTGAATTTTTCTGCAAAAAAGTTGAGAGTTGTAGTATCTGGTGGTGTTTTACCAGTATTTATAAAACTCCCCGATAGAAAAAAAAACATCTCTGAAGACTGGAAGCACCAGCTCTTCTTAAAATACAAGGTTTGTACTCAAATCAGTCACTCCGACCTGTTGATCTCTCTTTTAATTACTTTTCTTATGTTCATTATCAGCTTTATCCTAACATAGGGTTGCCACCTTTTCAAATGGCCAAAGTAAGACATTTTCGGGACACACATCAGATTTTAAAGGCGACACATACCCACGGTCAGTACAAAGGATAGAACTTAACTTTTTTGCCTAAATAAAAGCTTATTCTTATAGCATTTTAGTTGATTATTCTGTTTCCTGTAACATTTAGGTATTTTAGATACAGAATAACTGTTTTATGCAACTATTACATAAAATATAGGACATAATTATGTCCTACAATCTCAGGACATTTGCCATTTTTAATATTTTTTGTCAGAGCACAACTGCCCAAACAGGGACTGTCCCTCGCAAAGTGGGACAGGTGGTAACCCTAGGGTCATACCACAGCCCTATTCAAGTGAAAGAGCATAATCCATCAGCTGCTTTTGTGTGACCCCCACACAGTCAAGGATGAGTAAGGGGCCCCCTCACAACCACAGGTATTGCAGGTATCTAAAGCTGGATATGTTGTGGATGCTACTGTAACCAGAGTTATCTTGGAATTTTAAAGGAGATATAAATAAGAGTTATTCTCCACCTGGTTTATCCGCAGTGGTGCAGCGGTAGCGTTGTTGCCTCACAGCAAGAGGTTCTCCAGTTTGATTCTAGGCTGGAGTGCGGGGAGCGCCTTCGGTGTGGAGTCTGCATGTTCTCCCTGCGGTTGAGTGGCGTTCCGAAAGACGTGCGTGAATGGGCGTGCCTTCGTTGAAGGTTGGTTGTCGATCTGGCAACTCGGCACCATAAAAACCTACTGCCAATCATTAATGGACCGGAGTTCCGCTGTGGCGACCCCCAAGCCGAAAGACAAACAACAACAACACCCACTTGATTTATTAAGTATGCAAGGCTGCTGCACTAACTTTTGACATGTTAAAAAATATCAAGATAAGACAATTTGCTGTGATTGGGGGCCCCTAGGATCAGGGGGCTCCCAGCTACCGCAGGGTTCACTGTTGCCTAAAGCCGGCTATGAGTGAACAAGACCCAGCAGAATCAATTTAATATAATAATATAACAAGTACTTCTAATTTACAGGACAGATAAAAGATGGGAGTGTTTCAAACAATATGTATATATGTATTTGTTTTCATCCTGAATCCCAGATGGAGACTGAGTTTACATGCTGGCTGCTTTTGGTTATTGCCTCACCCTCCTTTTGCTCATATGCAATGCAGCTGCTTCTGCCTTCTATTCTGTGGAAAAAACACTGCCCCCCCACCCCCACCCAGTTCAGCTGCTGTATTCTCAGTGTAACTTAAACTTGGGTTACAGCAGGATCATGTGAAAAGCCATCCGTATCCATAAATGAAAGTTATGTTTTCATTTATAGTTAAAAGAAATAAAATTGTTACTGCAGTTCATGTGACAGGCCATCCTTAACTATAAAACAAAGTTATGCATTCATTTAAAAACCTCAGCTGAGCAGTAATAATCAAAAGAGTATGATGTACTGCTTGTGTAAATACGTGACTCAAAAGTGTTTTGTTCTGTATCTAAATCAAGTTATTGAGGAAAGTTATACAACCGATATCTTATTTTAAATTATTTTTACACATGACATACATCTGATATTTTCATTTATATTGTTTTACATGCAACTTAAGTGTTTCCCTCTCATTTTGTAAATCCCCACTTTGTAGTCACTTGCTATGTTTATCCTCCTCTTTCACACATCCAGCACCTCTTTGATCCAATCTGCAGCCACTCTCCCCACTCATCTCAGTAATCCAAATCCAAAAAAAGCTGTGTCCACACAACTTATTGACTAATTCTGGTCATTCAGGCTGAACGTGGCTCTTAACAAGGTTTTACGAAAGGGTGAAGAATATTCAGTTCTCCTCATCTTTGTAAGAGAAACCATCTTTGCTAATATAGTAGATGTAGTGTGTGTGTGTGTGTGTGTGTGTGTGTGTGTGTGTGTTTGTGAACAAATGCTATACATATATATGTGTGTGTGTGTGTTTACATGTATATATATGTAATATATATAAAATGTAATCTACAAATTAAATTTTGTAAGAAAGTAAAAGTCTATTGTAATAAACCCTGGCATTTTACAGTACTTCTTCTGAAAGGAAGACATTTAATGATTGCGTAAATCAAACTTTAGCAGAAATGTTACTAAAATTGATCCCAGAGTAAAGAGATTGCAAAGAATTTGGATAATTGTAAATGGATGGCTAGAAATGTGGTCACAGTGAAAACAAATAAGCTATGGAATAACAATCACAGTAGGTATGTAGAAGGCTTCAGAAGTAAAACAGAATAAATGGAAAACAACAGACTGAAGAGCAATTAAAAGAAGCTAAAATGTCTATACCAAGAGTACTTGGAAAATATTAATGAACACACAGAAATGGTTTTAAAACAGTTATATCGAACAATAACCCTAGAGCAACTAAATTACTGGCTGATTGTTACAGACAACAGAAGGTTGGAAGGATGGTAACTAAAATAAGGAATTATGAGAATGGTAGGGTAGAAGTGGATCCAAGAAAAATTATGAATGCAGTAGTAACCTATTACACGTACACTATAGAGACAATAGAGAGCTGTAGAAGTTGAAAGTAACACAAGGGAAATGGTAACATATTTGAGAGAATTTCAACTCCCTCAGTCATTAGAAATAGAAAAAGTGAATGAACATAAAATATAAATAAAACTGAAATTAAAGAGGCAATGTGAAACCAGAATACAGATACAATCATAGTGGAATTCCAACAGATATGTGGAAAATAAAGGAGCAGGTAACAGTAA
Organism: Protopterus annectens; assembly: GCF_019279795.1. Taxonomy (NCBI): domain Eukaryota; kingdom Metazoa; phylum Chordata; order Ceratodontiformes; family Protopteridae; genus Protopterus; species Protopterus annectens. The sequence goes on along the minus strand of NC_056730.1, from coordinate 524,130,185 downwards.
AAGTCTGGCTAGTTTTAATAATATTGTCCTGCTTGTCTTAGAAAGAAGCAGTAGTGGAAGTTATACCAAAGGAAGGGAAATATCCTCTTGATCTAGGGTCATACAGATCCATTTTGATTCTAAATCATGACTACAAAGTGTTTATGACAGTTTGGCAAAAAATGGCAAAGATACTCCAAAAAATAAAAATAGACGTGGGTCAGTACGGGTTTATAGAAGGTAGGTAATATTTGACTAAACTAACACAACCCTTATGGATCTAAAGGATGCACTGGACAATAATAATAATAATAATAATAATAATAGGTTTGGACGAAGAAATAAACATTTGACAGACTGAGATGGGAATTTATGAAAAGATCTTTAGAAGTATTTGTGTTTCCATGAACACGGGAAACATCTACATTTAATATCCACAGAGGAGCTCAAATCAGGATGAAATGTGGCGGTGAGCTCTCTAAAGTGTTTAGCTTTACAAGAGGAACTAGGCAGGGTTTTCCATTTTCATCATTACACTTTGTTTTGTACTTAGAAACATTAATAAGGGACACAAAACAACTAAACATAACTGGATATAAATAGAGAAATACTAATAAGAAAATTACCTTGTTTGCAGATGACATAATATTAATGTAACCAATCCAGAAAATGATATAAAAAGTATATTTACTAAACTGAACTATTGTCATAGTATAGTAGGATATAAAGTAATGAACCAAAAACAAAGGCTAAAGTTATGAATTATGCCACAACAAATGATTTAGGCACAGAACTTCTCTTTTTGAGGGGTCATGACAATATGAGATATTTTGGAATTTGGTTGCAATGGGATGTTGAGCAAGCAGCTAAAGAAATGCGGGAGGAAATTACTTAAAAAAGTTTGTAAGTAAAATAAGGCCATGGAAATTGTCATTCATATAAGATAAGACTAAGATGTTTTTGGTTCCGCTGGTAATTTATGAAGGTCAGGATTATGTGTCAATCAAAAGATTTGACATGGAAAAATATGAGAAAGGAAATAAAGGAGTTTATTTGTGATATCAAAACTGAATGAGTACAATGGGAAAAGCTAAAACTGACAAAGTAACAGGGTGGGCTATGGCTACCCGATTTGGAGGCATACTGTAAGGACCATAATTTCGATAATATATCTGATTCAGGACATGGAATATATACCCAAATGGAAGCATAGGATAGACATAATTATCCAGTCAGGTAACCACAGGATCACACACTGGCATTTGGGCACATCTAGGAAAGGAATATAAAAAGCATTATGTACAGCCTTATTATTTGCCACATTTTCATTTTTCCATACTGTGCAATTCCCACACACGGTACTCCTGTTATTTTGGCATGAAATGCTGATAAAACCCTTTTGTAGTTACATGTCAATACAATACTAATAAACTAGTCTCTTGTCAGACAAGCTCTGAGGGTCTACATGGCCTGTTTTGCATTTTATGCATTATGTTTGAAAGATAATGACTCAACTGTTTTAACTGCTACCTAGAAGCCTTACATATGTGTCTGCCAATATTATCTGCCCACAGAATAAAAAATGAGTGGTATTGTTTTTCACACGTTTACTGAAACTGCCCATTACAAACTAGGTATGTCTCGAGATGCACACACACACACACACACACACACACACACACACACACACACACACACACACACACACACACACACAAAATCATCTTCATCATCATTAAGCATGTCTTTATGTTAAAGGAAATTACACCATGAAAAATGGAACAATACCAATAGGTTATATGACATACACAGAGTGATAAGAAATACAGAAAATTTTACGGGCATTTAGGAAAAGAAAGAACAAACAGCAAATATTTGATTTTTGGTGCACATAAAAGGAGGTGATGTAATAAAATAGGAGAAACACTAAAACTTCAACTTGCATCTACAGGTCTGGTGTTAAGATTTCAAGGAAGATATGCATACCTTGGGTGTAATTTTGTGAAAACATAATTATAAAACTGAGACCAGAACAAAAATGGTGGACTGGAAAGAGTAATAAGCAGAGCATATAAAGGAACATTAGATATGAGAAGACAATTCTTAAGAATAGTGAAAATAAAACAATATGGTCAATAGTTAATTTTTTATCTCAAATTATATTCTTCTAACAATAAAGCACACAGAAAGACTTTGCCATTGAAGACTTTTCCAATTTTCCAAAGGAAAATGCTTGCAAGAGAAACAGAAAAAGGAGATGGCTAGAAGAATTTGAAGTACCTTGGACATGAACCAGAGTCTGGTGTTGGGAGATGGAGATGAACAGGAATAAGACCAGCAACAATGAAACTGCTGAATAAATGTGAGATTATAAAGCATCAATCACATTTGTGAAATATGGCTTTGTAAGAAAAGACTGGACTTTTGTTGACTTTGTTAAATTTGTAAGTGGACTGTAAAGACTTATATATCATTAATGCTTAGGAGGACACTAAAAGGGAAAAAGCAACTCTAAATAAAACATAATTTGTTCCTATTAGTATTTGTATAAAGCATTCCATGATATAAATTGCACTATACATATAGTAAAGCAGCAGTGTGGTATGTAGTAAGGATAGTTTAAATGTGAGGGAAGTATCCTTGGTGACTGTTGTATGTGTTAAAGATTTTAAAGTAGACAAGTACTTTAACAAGAGATGAAAGGCAAGCAAAAGCAAATACCATTAAGTAAAATCTTCCAGATCTTTATCATTTCTTCCCTCCTAATTTCCAAACTTCTACAGGAATACCATCTTCTCCTGGAGACTTTCCTGAAGATTGATTATACATTACCATTTTTATATCCTCTCCTCCTGTCCTAACTGTTAGTTGTTGAGCCTCATCTACCTTTAACCTTGGCATAATTTAAGTCTTCCATAAATATTTCTATTTGTGCTCTTCCTCTGCTTTACACAAATTTTCATAACATTTCTGAAATATCTCTAATACTGTCATGGGATCTCTGGTTACTTTTCTTGTTACAGGCAACCCAAGTTTGGTGACAACCCTTTCTACATTCGGTTGCCTATGTCATTGTGATAAAAGATTTTTTTGTGTTCTGGAATTATTAAAACAAACATCTGTTCTTTCTAAACTCATGTATATTATCCAGATACTCCCTTGTTTTCTCTCTAACACTCTGCATTTGTGCCTAATATTCTGTGAGATTATCCTCATTCTGTAATATTTTAATCTTTGTCAGCTCCTCTAAGTAATTATTATTATTTAACCATATCTCTGTCTATTTTATTTCTACCCTATTTAAGTTCCATTTTCCTTTTATCCCACTCACTATATATGAGTTCTAAAGATATTTCTATCATCTCTACTAACTCTTGAATAATCTTCAGTACCCATTCCTTAAACTCCTCTCTTTTAACAGGTAGGTGGGAAAGTGTCAATGTCTCAATTTTACTTTATTACTCTGAATTTTATCTTGTGTTTTACCTGTGCATGATCTGAAACAGTTATTGGATGTGCGTCAAAGCTTTCAATTAAAAGCACACATTCATGTGAAAAATAATTTCTATCTAGTCTAGCCCAGTTATTACCTTGGGAAATAATATGAACATTCTGTCTGAGTTCTTACTACTAAATTCATGTCCTCCATACCAAATATTTTTGTACATTTCTTCAGAAATCTACTCTCTTTTGTCACATTTTCCTTCTAGTTTCCCCTGATACATCCTTACTATTGCAAATCAAGTTCCAGTTCCCACCTATAAGTAATATTACCTACTGAAAATTGATTATTTCTTCCAATTATTTCTTCTTCTATCACTATTGGAACTCCTTTAGCAATTACTATACATACTCCCCTTTTTCTTTGTCCCTGATATTCTGCTGAATATCCATTCTGAGATCCTTTCCTTGTCAAATTCACATGCTCGTTTCTTTCTAAATGTGCCTCCTGCAGCATTGCTATTTGTATTCTGCGTCTCTTAATATAGTTCAGTATTCTTTCTTTTTTGTCTATACCTAATGGCTATTTACTTTGCAAGATAATATGGATAACATAGCCATTATGATAAAAAAGCTGCTGTTCCCACCTATTATACATGTCAGTTTTTTGTATGTGTACTTCCAACTTTCTTGTTAAATACACAGACTGATGTTTGGCAGGCTGATCTTTTATATAGCTGTTTCTTCTCATCTCCATTTAACCTCGTCACATTTTCACAATATTTTCTTTTAAATGAAAACTCTCAAACAAAAATAAATACATTTTCAAAACAACCCACCCCCTATTAACTTAGAACAAACACACACAACTATATACATCTTCAAAAAATTAAGTTTATGCATTACACAACCTAAAATTAAAGTTACCCATTCTGAAGCGCATGTTGTATTACTACTTACAATGGTTGCTGTCTGTCCTTTTCTTAAAAGTATTCCCATCTTAGATGTGAAAAACAGCTTGCATACTCTCAGAATACATTTACTGTTAGCCCTAAGAAAAAGTGCACTGGCTATCTTTAAATAACACTAAATTGCACACTGTGTAAGTATCAAGGCTGCTAGAGAGGCTGCTATCTCTTACTCACTTCCATAATTTCAAATTTTATTTTTACTGAGGTGTTTGCCATTTAAACTTTGTATCTCCCTCAGCAAAGATTGCTCAGAACTCTCAAGATGAGTTGTTTGCACCTCCAGACAACTACTCTCCATGTAAGCGTAATCAGCAATGATTCTTTGTAAATTTCACTTAGAACAGAATGTGCAGCTGCATTCAACTCCAGACTTTTTGACTCCCACTGAACATTTGTTAACAAGGAAAAAAAAAACTTCAGACTTTCTGACTCCCACTGAACATTTGCTAACAAAAAAGGCTAATATATTTGCAAATGTAGGAAACTTGGTATTTTTCATGGCTTTCATCATTTTGTCTTATGTTTCATGCCTGCGTGGTTACAAAACATATAATATAATCAGTGCACTTTTACATTGCACCCCACCCCAGCAGCCCAAGATCACTGTATATTACCATTAGGTTTGCTTTACTGTGTCTGAACAGAGGAACCAGGCAGGGGTGTCCTCTTTCCCCTTTGTTATTTGCATTAAAGAACCACTGACAAAGAGAATAAGGGACCCAGAAATTCAAAGATATAACTGGTATGGTAATCAGGAAAAGCTGGTTTTATTTACAAATGATATTATTTTGTACCTGATAAAACCAGAAGAGGACATCTCAGGGTGGAACATTTTAAGACTGTTCCAATTTTTCAGGATATACAATTAATGAAGATAAAACAAAGGCTATAGATGTAAACTGTGTATCACACATGAATTAGTTCAACAATACCCATATTTATGGGGACATTAAAAATTATGGATTTGGGAGTATGGCTTAAAAAGGACTCTGTTATGGCAGCTAAATATACATGGGAAGAAACTAAACAAAAGATAATACAAAAAATAAACTGGAAGCTCTTGCCTATAGATATGGATAGTAAGATACAAGCAGTGAAAATGTTTTTAGTTACTTTAGTTTTATATGTGGGTCAGGCATATTTTATGAACCAGAGAAGTTGCGGAGAATAACAAAGAGTTGGGGCAAGAGTTAAGTGGGCTAAGTTGATCCTTCAAACAGAACAATGTGGTTTAACGTTACCTTATTTGAAAAGATATTTTAGTGCTACATAGTTAATACACACAGAAGGTTATAATTCAAAATGGAAAGGGAAAACGATGAAGCAGTAGGGAAGATCAAGAAATAGAGAGTGGGATTTTGGATGCAGATCCTTAAGGAAAATAACAACAACCATGCAGCATATTATATTCATAAAGTAGTAGAAAGTATTCTAAGAAGCAAGCCAATAAGAGAATGGAGAAGGGAGATTTTGCCAATGCGGATGACTGCAAGTAAGGGTAAGGAAATCAAATAAGAGGGGGATGGAATTTACTGGAGAAAACTGGCAAAGGAATCACAATATTGGGAACAAATAATTACAGAAGGAACGTTAATAGAGTGAGATAAGGCCAAAAAGAAGTTTAGACTGCAGGCTAGTGAGTGCTTTCCCTAACTGGGACTGATGTGAAAGTACAGGCAAAGAGTAAGCAATAGGGGAATTTTAAGTGGAATACCTGCTGTGGTAGACTTTTTAGTTGCATACAGAAAATAAAGTGCTGTTAAAAAAGGGATAATTAGTAGGACAGATAACATACTGCATAGTAAGTATAACAACTGATCAGAAAAGGTTAGAAATGACTGGGAAAAGAGACAGAAAAACAATTTATAAGCAAGGAATGAAAGGACATATGCATAGCTCCCAAGTATGCAACAAAGTCCAGAAGGTTTTTGATCTTTGCTTGGAAGTGTTTAGATATTTTTATACTCAAAGCAGAGTTCAAAGAATTTTTCCTCGGGTAGATAGCAAATGTTGTAGGTGTGATGTGGAAGAACTATTTGGGAATATAATGAGTCAGCAAAATTTTAAAAATTACCTACAGGGTACTCTGTCAGAAATATTGGTTAAGCAAATAGTGGAAACTAAGAAAATGATTTCTTGAGTTGGACACTGGGTCTGAATTGCCTAGATATAGTAAGGGTTTATTAAGTTTAATTCTTTTGGCTACAAAATAATTAAATAAATAAAAAGCAATTACTAGAAAATGAAAATAAGTCTAAGTCAACTGTATTTGAATTACTAGATATTATAAAAGATGCACAAGAACTGGAAGATGAGGCTTTAGAAAAGGGAAGGGGAAAATTACATAGAAATAAATGGGAACTTCAACAAAAACACATGCAGAACAATGTACAGGAAGAGGTGGGGGTGAGGTTTACGAGAAGGCAGGAATTCAGCAGTTCTTTTGGAAAGGCAAATTTAGTCAAGAACTTTGCCTCAACACCAAAAAATACAGCATAGGTGCCTTTGCTAAATCCAGCATCATTACTGTTTACTACGCAGATAATGCTTCAATTATGTCTGACATATTCATCAGGGAATTGGGTACCTATAGTAACTGACTTTCTTTTGATCACCATGTCTCTGTAGTCATTAACAAAACCTTCCACACTGTACAACTTCCACTTTGTGATATCTCCTCAAGGTCTAAAAAAGTTATACTCCTCTTTATTTCTCCCTTATTAGGCCCACCATTGAATGTAATGTCCCCCTCTTTGGCATGTACCTTGCTAAGCATCTAAGGAACCTTAACAGGCCTCATTGTTTCCTCATCCAAAAGATCTCTGGTCTCAGTAACCTTAGCTATCTAAGAGGCTTAAAGTCTTAGCCCTGTCCGACTAATCAGTTTCATACAGATTCCTAAGGGGTGATCTCTGCTTAACCTTCTAGGCTGTGAGTGAACCAGCATTTTTTTAATTCTTTCACCTAAACAGAACTAAAGGTAAAGCAAAGACTCACTCACTCTAGATACCAAACCTATAGTATAACATCAACTACAGCAGAAGGTGTGACAGGTACTTAACACAATGTATTCCCCACTTCTGGAATAAGCTCACCTTACATATCAAGCAGAGGATTTCCATGACAACTATTAAAACCAGGCTGGATGACTGGATGGGTGACTGCAAATTTTCATCTTGGATATATGAGGAAAAACTTCTTAATGGGGGGACACTGTTAGCCTGCAAGCAGTACTGGGTAATATGTCCAAGTTTCTCCACAGTACGGCTGGCTGAAGCATAGTAAGAATCTATGAACCCCTTAACCCAATAAAACTCTTAACAAAAACACAAATAAGGAAAGAAATCCAGTCTGTTTCTTTCTTTCAAGGAAGAAATATGTTGAATCTCACAAAACAGCAGTTCACAACAAACTGAGAAGACATTACATTCAGATAGAGCCTGCAACCCTAACCCCTCCCCACTCCTTAAACAAAAGTAGTCACCCTCTGTGTACCTCCATGTTGTTAGATAGGGGTGAAGGTACAAATGGCCAGAGTTATATATTTCAAGTGGTTGCCATCAAACATACATACAGCATGCATCCTCACCCAGACAGCCACTTTCTTTTACCACTATGTTACACAGGGACAACAATGAAAACACAAAGAGAACACAGCAACATATTTCAAACTGTTGTCAGATACATATAAACAGCATGCCTCCTTAACCCTGACCCCAAAAACAGACAACTCTATACATGTTTAATGTTTGACTGTGAGGAAAGAGAAAAAAATAATTACAGTATTCCAATGTACCACTCCTAGAAAGCACACTGCCAACAGGCAAGCAAAATTGATATTTTGTGCACTCCTCTGACTGTGAGGAAAATTAAAGAAATAATGACAATACTGACCCCAGACCCCCCAGTTTGCTACGGCAACTTTCTGTATAGATCTCTGAAGACACACAGAGGCACAGAAAGACATGTATACACACATACACACACACACACAGTAAGAACAGTTTTAGAATAGGTTTGTTCTAGGGCGAAGGCCCCTTTAAAAGTCTGTGTCAACATCTGGTTATACAGCCTGCATTATGGAAGCCACTAGGCCTCCAGAAGCATTGGTGGTCTGCATGTTCTGTGATGCATTTTATACCTAATTTCTGAAAGATAACAATTGTTTTTAACTGCTACCCAGAAGACTTACACACGTGCCTGCTAATACTGTCTACCCACAGAAAAAAAGAAAAATCAGTGCCATTATTTTTTTCATAAATATGTATAGCGACACTGCCCTTGACAAACCAGGTATTTCACAAGATACATGTGCACTTAGGAAATTTGAAGGAACACCAAATCACCTGCGGTATATCTTTCGGGTGATGGGGACATCATAGCATCTGGAAAAAATTCACATAGATGGGAGGACATGCAGACTACACAAAGAAGGAACTGCAGTCAAGAACTCAACCAGAGAGCCAAGCAGTGTGAAATGGCAATGCTTCACAGTGCTTAAAGCTCAGTTGCTTTCACATACATTCTGCCCAAGCCACGAAAGATAGCTTCTTATTGTGTGTAATGCTGATGTTTGACTGTGATGGAAAATTATGGCCAATCTGTTACTATTTAATACAATGCAAAACCCTTTACTTAAATATACAAACTCTACCACTGCACAACCGTGACCACAGGGCAACTTCCACTACAGTGCCATAGTCAAAGAAAATGGGACTGACTATAAAACTAGACAACAGTTTATGAATTTGAAAGGATGTGGTAGCTGACATACCTATCAACAAACTGTGAAGTCAATCAAAACACCTGCAACCTATACATATATATATATATATATATATATATATATATATATATGTATGTATATATGTATACCACTGCAGTCTGCACGCGTAAGCACTCTTACAGATTTCTTTTTGATCTGCGTTGTATTTGAGATTGCTATACAGGAGTCTGGGAATTTATCCTTCCCCTGCTGTTGTACAATCTTGGAGTTTGTATGCATAATATGAAGAGGGTGTAGGGGGACTTGGCCCCTGCAATTTATATTTATTTATATATATATATATATATATATATATATATATATATATATATATATATATATTTATTTACAAACACAACACATACATTTTTAACAAGAAATATATTTTTTGAATTATCACTTATGACACAGGCAAGCAAACATTTATATAAATGAAAACAAATCATGTTGACAGATTTTCAGTTGCAAACATTATACATCAGATATAATTTTCCATACAGAACATTACATATCTCATTCAATACCTGCCTTCACTTAAACCTCATTCCTCCTCCAAAACATTACTCAGCATGTATTGTTCCCACAATTTATATTTTTTCTATGTAATTTGTTACTACCCTTTTTTAAAGATCCCAATCCAGTTCTTCTATCTCTGTTAATATTGACACTACTTCTAGTCAGGTTGGTTTAGACTTCGACTTCCATTTTCTAGTAATTGCTTTTTTTGGCAACCACCAGAATTAAACTCAGTGAGGCCTTACTATGTCTAGGCAATTCCAATTCTGTATCACAGCTCAAAAAATAATATCCTTAGTTACACTAATTTGCTCACCTAGTACTTCTGACAAAGCAGCCTGCATGGAATTTTTTAAGTCTGTCAACTCATTACACTCCCATAAAATCTGTTCCTAATTACCTCTTTCTTCCCCATCACACCTTCAGCATTTGTATCTATCTAGGGAAAATATTTGGAGTCTGCTTGGGTTATAGAAATATGTATGCAAACACATTCAAGCACAAATCCTTACTCTTCTAGAGTTTGCTACATATTTGGGACTCATATACATATTCTCCCATTGTTTCTTTGTGAACTGCTTATCCAATTTTTCTTCCCAATCCTTTCTAACCTCCTCCAATTGATTCATATAGCTATCATGCAATATTTTATATGCCCTACTAATTATCCATTTTTTAACAGCATCTTCTGTTTTAGATTCTGCTAAAAACTCTACCAGTGCTGGACGTTCACTTAGGATCCCCTTATTCCTTTCTCTTTACTTACACTTTGATATCAATCCTACACAGAGAAGGCAATACCTAGCCTGCAGTCTGAATATATTATTGGCCTCCTCTCATTCTATTACTTTTCCCTCTAATTTTTTACTCCCAATACATTGGTTCCTTTGCCAGTTTTCTACAGTGAATTTCAGTTCCTTCTTGCCTAGTCTCTGTAGACCTAACTGCAGGCATCCCTATCATCAAAATCTCCTTTCTCCATTCTTGTGTTGGATTAAGTCTTAGAATACCTTCTGTTACTTTATGAATATAATATTCTGTATGGTTAGTGTTATTCTCCTTAAGGATCTGCATCGAAAATCCCAGTCTCTCCTTGGTCCTCCTATTCTGCAACACTTTAACCTTTGTCAGTCCCTCTAAATAAGTATTTTTTTTTTATTTTATTTCTACCCTATTTTTAAACTCCACTTTCATTTTATCCCACTCACTGGTTATATTTTCTGAAGAAATTTCTATCTTCCCTAATAAATCCCAAATCATTTCCATTACCTATTCCTTAAATTTCTCACTGGTTAACAGATAGGTGGGGAAGCTCCAATGTCTCATTTTTAGTTCATTACCCTGCATTTTTATTTTAGTTATTATTGGGACATGATTTGAAATAATTATTGGATGCATATCAAAACTTCCAAATAAATGCACATGCTCCTGTGAAATATAATTTCTGTTTAGGTTAGCCTAGTTTTTGTACTTGGGGAACAATATGTAAATTCTCTCCATGGTCCTACTACTGAATTCACATCTTCCATACAAAATATTTTCATAAATTTCTTCAAAATCTACCCTTTTTTACACTTTCTTTTCAAACCCCCACAGATACAGCCTCACTGTTGCAAGTCAAATTCCAGTCCCCATCTATAAGTAGTATTCCCAGCAGAACACTGATCATTTCTCCCAGAATTTTCTTAAGTTCCACTGTAGCATTTTTAGGTGGAAAATAAATACATATTAATGTAATCCTCCTCCCTTGCCAGTTGCCCCTTACTATTACATATCTACCATTATTATCTTTTTTTCCTTTTCTATCACTATTGGAGTTCCTCTAGCAATTAATATAAGTAATTCCCCTTCCCTTTGTCCAAGAGATTCTGATGAATAACCACCCTGAAATCCTTTCTTTATCACATTCACATGCTCAATTCTTTCCAAATGTGTCTCCAGTAGCATAGCTATTTGCACTCTACATTTCTTAATACAGTTCAATACTCTTTCTTTTTTATACATACATGTGAGACCATTTACATTCAAAGATAATATGGAAAGTGTTACCATTATGGTAAGACATTATTATTCCCACCTACTATGTTCAACAGCTTTTTTCATATTAAATTTCAACTTTTGTGTTACATGCATAAACTAATGTTTGGCAGGTTGATCTTTTACACAGTTGTTTCTTGTCATATCCATTTCAACCTATGTCACCTCTTACAAGACATTTTGTTTTAATGAAAACCCTCAAAAAACACCTCAGAACACTCCCATAACCTGTTAACATAACACAAACAAAACTATGTACATCTTCAAATAATGAAGTTTAACCCTCCTAATAGGAACAGTTGTCCCAGACTGACAGCTACACTCACATGCTTCAATTAACTTATAATGAAGGTTATCCATGCTAAGCCACATAGTACAGCCTGTGCTTCTACTTACACTAAATTCTGTTTTTATCGTATCTTTATTCCTCTCCTAGATGTAGAAAATAACTTGAATGCTTTCACAAAACATTATCTTTTAGCCACTGAAAAAAAATTTTATTGCCCCGATCAGCTTGTCTCTACAGAAACGAGAGAACCAGATACACAGTTGTCGTCAGCTACAAGATTTTCATGTTGCACTGTGAACAGTTATTTGCTAAAGAAAAAACATTTCAATACATTCAATGTTCTTTTGTTTACTTACTTTCACATAAATCTCGTAATTAGATCAGGACAAGGGCCTTAAGGCAGTCATTCCCTTATGCAAAAGTAAGAAAATGCAAATCAGTTTTACTTATAGCATGCTCTGTATACATTTACAACCCGTACTTCACCTCAACAACCTAGGATTACAGTCTATTGTCTTAAACATACTTTTGTCCAGGCTTTATTCTCTTTTTACACTGCAGTGCCTACATTTCTTAAAAGTAAACAAGAAGAAAGAAAGAAAAAGGAAAAAGGGGCACCTGCTTACTTTGGTATCGCTATAACACACAAAAATAACTGAAAATGCTTTACTACATAACATGCAATATATGTTATGTTTTATAAAAATACTGTTAACAAAAATTCATTTGCATACAGTTACTTCTTTCCTTCCTTTTCCCATCTCCTTAATGTTCTTCCAAACATTAACAACATGAAGTACAGCATACGGTTTGGAGTCCCCTACAAGTTTAACAAAGTCAAAAAAGTTCAATATCTCCAGGTTTTCTTGTTCTGCCAAATTTCACAAATGTGATTGATGCTTTGTAACCCCACATTTATTCATTAATTTCTTTGTTGCTGGTTATCTTCCTGTTAATCTCCATCTGCCAACTCCAGTCTCTGGTTCATTTCCAGCGTACTCCTGGTTCTTCTAGTCAACTTCTGTGCTTTCCTCCTGTCTCTCAAGCATTTTCCTTTGGAACACTGGAAAACTTTTCACTGGCATTGTCTCTCTATGAGCGTTATTATCAGAAGGATAAGAAGCACAGTCCCTTTGTTTGATAGCTCACTTTTTGTTGGACAAACTTTTTATTTCCTCCTTAGGATGTTCTGCATCATAAAATTTATTTGACCATCTAAGAAAAAATATTTTGAAGATAAGCAGCTTGAATCTCAAACCTGCCTCTTGATATTCCCAGATTGCTGGATCAATTTATTCCTCTTCTGCCTGGTATCCAGTGAGTAATCATGTTCCACAAACACTCCACTGTCTCCAATTTTTAGTACTTTGTCCTTCTGCCTCAGTTTTGTCAGAATTAACCCTTTCTGTTTGTAGGACTGCATCATTACTATCAGAGGTCTTGTCTACTTTCTCATGGTCAGGTTTGGAGCATACATACAATGTGACCTTTTAATTAACAACGCCTGCTGTAGAATTCCAGCCCAGTTTCTTATTTGTGTTTTCATAAAATTAATATAGTCTGTTCCTTCCAAGTTGCTACAGCACAAAATCTCAGGCTCCCCATGTGTTCTGCCCTTTAATTCTACCATTTTTTGAGACATCTCTTCTTGAGCAGTCTCATACTCAGCCAACCTTTTCTTCATTTTGATCTCTGATTTTTACAGTTTTATCAGCTCATCTGAATATCTGTTTAAAGCTTCTTCAAATTTTTCAGCCTTTTGTTATTTGATTTAATGTACTCCTTCAGTGTTTGTTTATTTTAATCAGATCTGAGTGTGTTTGACTTATGTTTTCCTCCAAATTACTGAAAGTCATGAGTTGTACCAAAGGTGGAGCTTGAACTACTTTTTGATCTACAGCTGCAGGCTTATTCCCAGCCAGTGTTTTCTCCTCAACTTTTGTGGCTGATTTTCTTTCATGTTCTCTGAATTTCTTCTTTGCTGGCCTCCAGGCAGTGCACTTACTAGCCAGTAACTGAAATTTACCCCAAAAGACAAAGTCACTGGCTCTCTTTTCTGAGTTTCTCTTTTCATAATGGGAGACCTGAAATTAAGCCATTACCAGTTGCGCAGCCATCTTTCAAGTCCCTGCAAAAAAAAATTCTTTTTTGTGCTTCAGTCTTTTTAGATTCAGTAAAAAAAAATGCTATTTTACATTCATTCACGTGACTATTCACTCTGTGATGACACAACTGTGTGTGTGTGTGTGTGTGTGTGTGTGTGTGTGTGTGTGTGCTTAGTTTTTTGAAATCCCACTTCAAGTCTCAGTTCATTGAAACTCAAAATATTAAAATTGCACGAAGCAGTGGAACAAGGAAGATTTTCCCACTGTAAGTAACCAGTTATCCAAAAACAAACAAAACCTAAACCATACCATCCCTAACCCACCCACGTAGGGGACTACACACCCCCCAATATGGGGTGCTGCACCTTCCACACCCCCTTAACTAAATATATCAACTCCGAGATCATACTATAGTTGGGAAAAGGGCAACGTTCACGGTCTCGCACAAGTTACTTACCATGGGAAAATGTTCATCGTTCAGCAACTTTGATGAAGTGGGATTTTGATATTTTGAGTGCTGATGAACTGGGATTTGATGAAGTGGGTTTTCAACAAAGTAATGTAGGTTCTATATATATATATATATATATATATATATATATATATATATATATATATATAATATACATACACACACACACACACACAAAATACACATATGTATATGCATACATATTTACACACGCATACAGCCATATATTTATAGACCCTATCAGATTTCTTGGAGACTGGAGGCTGAGAATCCAGTATCAGGGAAGCAGCAGAGAAGGTATCCAACCATGCAGCCAACACAGGATGGACAAAAGGAATACTACAATAATATAAAATCGTAGTTGTTTGGGGAACAAATAAATGTGGTGGATATAACCAAAAGCTGGAAGGGGCAATGAGAAAGTACAGCTGTGTAAAATCTTACCTTACAGTAAATGTTCTTCTTTTTACTGTTGCAGTATTCATCACCCCCTGGGATCTCCTGCGAAGGACAGCCCAATATCTTACCAGTATACCAAAGCCCTTATTACTTAGGGAGCATTGTATATCAGACAATATAAAGGCGATGCATGTATGCTCCCAACTCAGAACTGAAGTGCCTCAGGAGAACTAGAACCCCCAGTGGACAGGAGGACACATACATCCAGAAAAAGGAAGGAAGGAAAAAAAGGAGAGGAACCTCTCTTCCAGTACAAAAATACCATCCATGCAAAAACAACAGAAAAGAAGTGCAGGAGGGAGGGAGTGAATTCTGCAACAGTGAAAAGAAAGACATCTACTGTTAAGATTTTATGTAACTGTATTATTTCCTTCCATATCACTGTGACAGTATTCATCACCTCTGGGAGAGTACAAAAGCTACAGTGAAGGCAGGGAGGAGTCCTCCACAAATCCATGCAGGATGGCCTTGGCAAAACCTGCGTGGCCCTGAAAATTACATCCCATTTGTAATGTTTTGTGAAAGTGTGAACCACAGACCAAGTAGCAGTTTCAAGATGGGAGTTGCTGTCCAAACTTTTGAAGAAAGACCCTGTGGAAGCCACTGCTCTAGTAGAATGAGCCCTTACAGAAGCAGATAACCTGCTTACCATGAAAAGAATAAGAAAAAGAAATGGCCTTGGAAATCCAAGAGAGATGGTTTGCTTACAAACAGGCAAACCCAATGTCCTGGTATGAAGAGAAAGAAAAAAATGATCAGATTTGCTAAAGGCCTTTGTTTTGCCTAAATAATATCTAAGCTGTCTATGCAGACCCATAAGTATGAAGAAACTTCTCACTACCAGATTGTGGAGAACAGAAAAAAGAAGGAAGGTGGATAGAATGATGAAAGTACAGCTCATTAACTACCTTGGGCATAAAATAAGGACTCCTATGGACAGACATCCTGTCTCTACAAAAAATCAAAAAAAGAAGGGGCCACCAACAAGGCCTGAAGTTGTGACACCCTTCTGACAGAGCAACCAATAAAGCAGTCTTCTAGGTGCAATGTTGCAAGGAAGAAGAAGAGGCAGACTCAAAAAGAGCCAGAGTCAGCCTTTCAAGAACAAAATTAAAATCCCAAGGAGGAGGAATGGGCTTTCTTGGGGGGCCTAATATGAAGGATACATTTAAGAAACTGCTTGACTTCAAACCTACACACCAAAGGAGAAGTGAGTAGTAGACAGACAGAAATGGCTGAAAAGTGGACTTTCACTGAAGAGTATGTCAAGCCAGCATGTAGTAGTTCACACAGCTAGGAAAGAACCAAGGGGGGCTCCCCACTGAAGAGTGGTCCTAGTGATGTTTAAGACACCAAACTGAAACTCTCTTCCATTCAGATACATATGACTCTCTGGTATTTGGGTTTCCTGGCCTCCTGCAGGACCCTATGCACATCTTCAGAAAACTGGTGTTGGAAAGGAATCAAAACTCTATCATGCAAAATGTCAACTGAACAGTGGACATATGAAAGTGAAGGCAAGTTCCCTTGTTCAATGTGGAAAGATCTATGCTTGTGATGACTGTCTCTGGCCAGATGGAATAAAAGGGAGAACTAGTGCTGTCTAGGCGAAAAAGGAGCCACCAACAAGATTATTGGAGAGTCCCTCTCGATTTAGTGAGGGACCATTGGAGGGAGGGTAAGGGGAGGAAAGCCATACAGGAACATTTCCTTCCAAGAAAAATACATGACATCTACCTTCCAAGCCACAGGACCTGGGGCTCTGGAACAGAACCAAGGGAGTTGCCTGTTCAGAGGGGTGACAAACAGATATACTTGAGGAATACCCAACCAATGAACTATGTCTAGAAACACATCCCTGTGAAGCATCCATTTGTGAGCCTCTGTCCTGGACATGCTGAGAAAGTCTGCCAGAAGATTGGGCTTTGAAGGTATATATACTGCCTGTAGGGTTATTTGAAAATTGACGTCTATTTCCCATGCCTGAAGGGCTAACCTGCAAAGAAGGTAAGACTTAGTGCCCTCCTGTTTGTTGATGTACCACATGACTGTGGTGTTGTCCATGTAAACCTTCAAGGTGCTTGGGAACCAGAGCACATGGAAAGCTTGAATGGCCAGAATGAGAGCCTGCATTTCTTTGATGCTGATGTGATCCACCCTCTGCTGAAGTGATCAAAGACCTTGCACATTCAGGGTGCCTAAGGCTGGTCTGCTCCCTAGCTCTGATGTATCTGTGAAGAGTTCCTGAGACAACTGAGGAGGGTGGAAAGGAGTACCTGGATTGAGAGGTAGCTGCTGCATCCACCAGTGAAACTCCAGTTTGAGACAAGGAGGCACAGGAACTATATGGTTCAGCGGGTGAAGGAGTTGAAGCCATACTGATTTTAGATAACACTGAAACGTCATTATATGAAGCCTGGCCCATGACAGCATGGGAATGGTACACGCCATGAACCCCAGAGCCCTGAGAAACTCCCTGGCTGATAGAGAGGACAGGGTAAGCAGAGACAAAAAATACTCTGAGGGACAAAACCTTGCAGGCAGGAAGAGATGCTAGCATTGAAATAGTTTGGAACCTGCATCTTAGGAAAACATGACCCCAAGATGGGATCAACATTGATTTTTGAAGGTTGACAGTGAACTCCAGGCTGTGCAATAGAAGATGGGTAAAATGAAGACCCTGAACCAGCTTCTGTAGGGATTGGAGCCTGAAGCAATAAGTCATTCAGATAAGGAAATATTTGAATGCCCTGAATGCTGTAAAAGGTGATTACAGGGGCTAGGTATTTTGTGAACACCCCTGGGGCTGTAGAAAGCTCAAAAGGCAAAGCAGAGAATTGGAAATTTGAGGAAGAAACAGAGAAACACAAATATTTCCAGAGTAGAAGGTGGATAGGGATGTGAAGGTAGGCATCCTTCAGATCCAAGGAAACCAGAAAGGTCTGGGGGAGCAACAGTGGAAACAGTCTGAAGAGGCAGACAGCATTTGGAAAGAAGGCACTATGAGAAAGGTGTTCCAAAAGGACAGATCTAGGACAGGTCTCCAGGATCCCTCCTTCCTGAGGACTAGAAGCATCCATGAATAAAAACCCAAACCCCTCTTGGTCTGTGGAACTGGCTGAATGGTACTCTGTACCAGCCCTGCTATACCCCTAGAAAATGAAGAAGCTGTTCTGCAGGGGGTTGAAGAATATTGGAAAAGGAGGGAAAGATCTTCCAGGTCATAAAATAATGCTGTTGGATAATGCAGATAACCCAAGTGTCTTTGGTAATCAACTGCCAGTCTTGGACAGAAAGACAAAGCCTGAGGGACAAGGGAACCTGGCCAAAAGTAGGGGAGAGCAGATAGTCTGATGGCTGCAGATTTGTCAGGAAAGGACTAATCCAGGGGCTGGATATTTGAGTAGGCTTAACTGGAAAAACACGCCTGGGGCACACATCTAGGCAGTCTACACAAAAAAGCAGCTTCACTAGGAAAGTTCTTTTGAAACCTGGGAATACGGGAGACAAAAATCTGCTTCAAATCCTTCATAATCTTGCCTTGATCCTGTAAGGTCTTGAAAAGGTGAGCTACAGCAGTACGAAACAAATTCTGGTTATGCAAGGGAGCATCCAGAAGCTTTGCTTTGATATAATTTAACAAAGCTTGAAGGCGAAGCCAGAAATAGCGCATAATCACTGAGTTAGGGGCAGAAGCCCTAGAAGATGCATCAGCTGCATCAAAGCTGTGTTTAATAGAGTGACAGACAAACTGTGGAGTAGAACTGAGCAAATAGAGAGCTGAAGCCTTACCCTCAGAGTCAAACATATCAGAAACAATCTTCCCAATCTGGGAAAGAAAAGACAGGATGTACCTTGTCATGCGAGTCTGATAATTTATAACCCTGAAGGCTGAAGTAGCTGAACTTTATACCTTATTACCAGTCTTCTTCCATGGCGCTACTGTCCTTACCTGAAGGAAGGAGCAAGACAGGGTTTACTGAAATCACTACAAGATCTGATGAAGGGCACTTGTCCAAGAATCTGCAGACATCCGGCACCATATAGGACCTATCAGGATTCCTGGGGGCTGGAGGCTGAGAATCTATTGTCAGGGAAGCAACAGAGAAGGCATCCAACAGCACAGCCAACACAGGCGGGAACAGCTGAAGGTTTATGAAAGCTAATTTGCAACAACTCAAAACCTTTTCTGGATGTCCGATACTTGACAGCAATCACATTTGAAATGTTCCATCATGCAAAGGACATTGTCACCAAAGGACAGCTCTTCTAAAGGAGAATCAGGACTGAAAGATTTCTCTTCCTCACATGCATAGTCTAAAGGTGAAGGCAACTGAGGGGAATACGCTAAGGAGTCAGCCTTAGAGTCAGAGTCCTCTTTCAAAGACTCCGAGTCCCTAGCCATCTTAGGGGTAGAGGACCAAGGAGGTGCAGGAATTGAATCCCCCTGAGGAGGCTTCAAGGCCGCAAAGGCATTGAACAAGATTTAAGTAAAGTCCTGACATTCCTTTTGTGGATCCCTGGGGGGCTAACACCACGTTTAGCCTTTTGCCTTTTCTTCACAGGAACGTCCACTATGACAAAATGCTGAGGTCTGGACCCCTGCCTGGATTCAAATAAGGTACTCAGCACCTCTTCCCCAACAAGGATTTGAGGAATCCAGCTAGGCCCCTTGGAAATAATCAGCGGTGGTTCCCCCTCAAAATATGTGACAGACATTTGCAAGACCTCCATGGAAGTGTGAGAAGCAGGTTCTGTGCCAGCCTTTGAGAAGGTCGAGGCAGAAGAAACTAAAGGCAATGTTGGACTATCCTCTGGGTTGTCACTCACCCCAAGAGATGACCAGTGGAGGCTGGACAGCAGTAGACTCAGGTGTAGATTTCTTGGCCTTCTTTTTATGCGGCGACTGTACCTTGGGGCGAGCAGATTCTGCCATGGTACTTTGGGCCAGAAGCTTGAGATGTTGGTAATCAAGGTAAATGGAAAGTGAAGAAAAGTGGCAAAGTCTTGGGTACAAAAGCCTGACAGATGGAACAATGAGTGTGCTCGTGAGACACACCTAAGTAAAACAAGCACCTATTGTGACGGTCCTTATGGGGAATCTGCCTCCCACATTGACATTTCTCTTTCTCAGTGACATGTAACCCACTGAACAAAGTAAGCAAAAGGAAAAGAAAAAATAACCCTAATGGAGTCATTATCTGAAAGATGTAGGCTCGGTAAAACCAGCAAAGTGAATGGCATTCAGACTGACGTACGATAATGGTGTTGGACTGGCAGTAATGATGTTCAAGTTGGGAGTGTACACGAGTCACCTTTATGCCCTACACTTGTGCAGGGAGCATATGTCTGACATACGATGCTCCCTGTGTAATAAAGGCTTTGGTATACTGTCCAGATGTTGAGCTGCCCTTGGCAAGAGATCCCAGAGGTAATGAGTACTGACAGTGATATGAAAGGACATCTGATAACACATAGTTTAGTAACAATTCTAATAGTTATAATTTTATTACAAGCACCTTGCAGGTCAGCTTCTTGAAGAAGACATGTCTGCACTCTGCAAACTGCTCAACCTTCCTCAGAAGCAGAGGTGCAGATAGCAAATCATTCCACTACAGCAACTGTCATGGTTGAAATTAATTACAGGAATATGGTACAAAGTAGAGTTGTAGCAGTATTCCTTTTATTGTGTTAAGGGTAAACAACAGTCACTGTTTTGTGCTACATACTGTATGATATACACCGAAATGTAAAAGTCCAACTTGTATTTGCAAACATCAAAATTTTCAAGTATACTTGCAGGACAACCCCAGTTTCTATCAATTACACTTTGTTTTTTTAAACAAGAAACATCTTTATTAAATTATCACATATGATGTACGCAATCATACATTTATATAAATGAAAACAAACCATATTGAAATAATTTTAGTTGCAAACATTATACATCACAAACCACAATAAACATAATTGTAATTGCAAACATTAAACATCACTTATAATCTATCCAGACATTGTCAGTCAAACATTACATAGCTCATTCAAATCCTGCCTCCTTTTAAACCTCGTTCCTCCTCTGCATGTATTGTTCCCACAATTCCTATTTTTTCCTATGTAATTTGCTCCTACCTTGTGACATAGGCAAATTTATATTCATATAAAAGTAATCAAACTATATTAACATAACAAACATTTTACTTCGCATATATTGCTATATATATATATATATATATATATATATATATATATATATATATATATATATAAATAATATAACCTAAGCAATACTACATAAATTATTCAATTCCTGCTTTTTTTAAATAAGAATCATCTTCAATAAATCATTACTTACTACACACGCAATCATATTATATAAATGAAAACAAAAGTCCTGAAAAACTTTCTTTATCAAATTCACACATTCAGTTATTTCCAAATGTATCTCCTGTAGCATAGCTATTTGCACCCTACATTTTTAATATAGTTCACTAATTTTTATTTTTTGTATATATCTGTGAGACCCATTAACTTTTAAAGATAATATCGAAAGAGTCATTATGTTAAAAAGTTATTATTCCCACCTTTTATTTGTAACATTTATTTTTAAGTATCTAGGTCCAGTTTTTGTGTTACATGCACAGACTAATGTTTGGCTGGTTGACCTGTTATACCATTGTTTCTTGTCATATGCATTTGAACCTATGTCACATCTTACAAAACTTTTTGTTTTATTGAAAGCTATCAAACAAAATCAAATAGACTCCCAATATACCCCCCAAAACCTATTAACTTAATATTAATGCACAAAACTATGTACATCTTCAAATACTGAAGTTTTACATTCCTAAAAGAAACAATTGTCCCAAACTGACAGCCAAACTCATAGACCTGGGTTAAACTAAAACAAAGGTTATCCATGCTAAGACATGATACAGCATGTACTTCTACTTGCTTTGTCTTATCTTTATTGTTCTCCCAGAATGAGAAAAACACTTGAATGCTTTCAGAGAACATTATCTCATAGCCATAGAAAGAAAGTCATTAAAAGAAAGACATATTCTGTTTTTATTGCTCTTTATCAGATTATCTCCATGGAGACAGGAGAAGCAGATACATAGTTGCTTCTACAAGTATTTATTTATCTATTTATTTGTTAGAGTACAGCTTTATTATAGTCAATGTTCTGCATTATTTGCTTTCTCTTAAAACGGGTTACTAGATATAGACAAGAGCCTTAATTCAGTCATTTCCCTATCTAAGAATGAGAAAAACACATTATATTTTCTTATATTATACTCTTTTGAACAGACTTTACTTCTTTTTTTACATTACTGTGCCTACATTTTTTTAAAATGAACAAGGAGAAAGGGGAAAGAAGGAAAAAAAAAACAAGGGTACTTGTTTACTTTAGTACCACCATTACACGTGAAATAACTGAGAAAACATTACCTTATAGCATGCAGATATCATGCACTATACAGATATGGTTAAGAACAAAAGTTTGTTCTACTTACAGTTAAGTCTTTCCTTCCTCTTCCCCTCTCCTAGTGTTGCTCCAAACATTAATGACATGAAGTAGAGTCCCATACATGTTTAACAAAGTCAAAAAAGTCCAATATTTCCAGGTTTTCTTGTTCCGTCATGTTTCAGAAATATAATTAATGCTTTACAATCCCACATTTATTGTCAATTTCTGAGTTGCTGGCTTTAATCCTGTTTATCTCCCTCTCCCAAATCCAGTCTCTGCTTTCTTTCTAATATAGTCTTGGTTCTTCTAGTCAACTCTTGTGCTTTCTTCTGTCTCTCAAGTATTTTCTGTTGAAACAATGGAAAAGGTTTTACTGGCACAGTCTCGAACAAGAAGCAGAATCTCCTTCTGTTTCATAGCTATTTCCTCCTTAGCATGTTCTGCAACAAAATGATTGTCCCTCCAGGAAAGAATATTCTGAAGATAGCTGAATACAGCAGTTTGAATCTCACACCTGCTTCTTGATATTCCCGGATTAGTGGAATAAATTTACTCCTCTTCTGCCTGGTGTACAGTGAGTAATCATTTTCCACAAACATTCTACTGTCACCCACTTTTAGCATTTTGCCCTTCTGCCACAGTTTTGTCAGAATCAACTCCTTCTGCTGGTAGGTTTGCATCTTTACTATTAAAGGTCTTAGGTTGCTTTCTCATGGCCAGTTTTGGCACATACACACAATGTGCTTTTATAAATTAACAACTCCTACTGTGGAATACCAGTCCAGTTGCTTATTTGTGCTTTCATAAAGTTAATACAGTCCGTTTGTTCAAGCTTCTCTGGTACAGCAGAAAATCTCAGGATTTCCATGCATGCTCTGTCCTCTAATTCTATTATTTTTTGAAACATCTCTTCTTCAGGAGTCTCATATTCAGCCAGCTTTTTCTTTATTTCATCCTCTGATTTCTGCAGTGTTATCACCTCATTTGAACATCTGTTTAAAGCTTATTCCATTTTATAGGATCATAGGAGATTATTAGGCTATCATCTTAGAGCCTAAATGTTTCAACAAAATGTAATACCATAAAGGTACTAGTCAACACCCAAGATCGCATTTAGTGATGAATGCCCATATCCAGGAGGGTTGTGGGCGCTATTCTGGGGAAGAATTTACGGTGCCCATCCACTCATCTAGGTTCCTCTTGAACAGTAACCAAAAATAACAGCAGCAAAATGAGGACACCAGTCTCAAATCCCTTGAAATACTTTTATTCGGACGTAGAACCAACATACAGTTAAGCACTTTCATCAAATGGAGTTTGACTTCATCAGAACAGTAAAATGTGGAAAACACAGGTTTAAAATAGCCAGTGAACACACCCGGTTGGGTAAAAATTCATCCAATCAAACCCAGCACATTGATAAATTAATTACACCAATCTAAAAAAATGTGTGAATATATATATATATATATATATATATATATATATATATATATATATATATAAAAGAATAATACATTTAACTCAATCTATTGTAAAAAAAAAATATATATATATATATATATATATGAATATCCCTTTTTTCTTTTTCTCTGAAATGAAAATTAAAATGCCTAAAATACGCATAAATAAAAAAATTACAAATTACATAAAAATATACATAATTAAAATTCATGAAATGAAACATACCTAATGTTGATGTTAAACTTTTTTATAAATATCATGTTACCAATGAATTTCAATAATAAGGGCTACTATTTAAATCCAAAATCACCAAAAAGTACACATGAAAATTAAATTTTGGCTTCTTTTTTTTTCAAGGCTGGTGCAATAGAGATGCAGTCATTAAGCCCTGGATATATATTAGAAGCCAGACATAATTGCCACATCATTTCTTTTTTATTCAAAATATTTTTCCAGTCTCCCCCCTCACATCATTAGATATCTCATCAATGATGCCAAACCTGTACCCTGTATAATTTTCACACACCTTACTGTGCCTGCAAAGTGCATTAGTTTCCTTCATAGTCCTGATATCATAAAGGTGTTAGTAAATCCTTAACTTAAATGCCCTCTCGGTTTTGCCAACATAAAAGCTGGCACAGGTGTTGCACTTAGCCAAGTAAACTATCCTTTTGGTGGCACAGTTCCCTTTCCTGAAGAAAACTTCTGTTTCTGCATAATTAGTTAATACAACTGGAAGTTCCTGTACTATAAAGTTGCATTGACCACACCTTCCACATGCCGTGGTACCTTTGTTCCCATTATTCTTTGTAACTACTGGATTACCTTCAAGGATATTTTTAATATTCTTACCAACTTTGGTAGAAAAGGTGGGTTTATCACACAACATTTTGTATACATCTTGATTAGCTCTGAAGATATTCCAGTTCTTTCAGAGAATATTTTGAATATCTCTATAATGGGAACTATATTGAATCACACAAGCTTGTGTAAAACTGCAAGGGTTGCCCATTCCATGATTAAAATATGTGGAGTGTGTATTTACATCATTTTTTTTTTTACCTAATAACGGTTTATATTTTTCCCCCCACCCATTGTATATGTCCTGCAAGATATCTTGAACCAATAATATCGGATAACCTTGCTCTAAAACCATATTTAATAGGGTGTCCAGTTCATTCTTTAAATCTTCCTTATGAGATGTCATCCTGGTTATTCTGATAGCCTGTCCTTTGATGATACCCTTTTTCTGAAAAAAAGGATGATGACTTTTAAAATGAAGATAAGAATTACAGAAAGTGTGTTTATGAAATACTTGGACCTAAACCCATCAGAGTCCTTAATAATCAGGGTATCCAAATAACTCATCTCCAGCAGGTCACAATGGTATGTAAACTTAAAAAAACGAGTACTGTTATTTAAATATTCCATGAAATGTGGGATTGTGCCAGGGTCACCCTTCCATAAAATAAAAATATTGTCCAGGTACCTGTTATATAACAAAATATCTGAGTAAAAATGACTCAAAGATATGTTCGAGTTCCCATCTCAACATGACAAGGTTAGCATAAACAGGGGAGCAGGAAGCACCCATAGCAACCCCTGAAATTTGCTGATAAAATTGTCCTTCAAAATAAATATAGTTGTGTTCTAAGATAAGGGCCATCATTTCGCAAATAAGTTTAACCTTGTCATCGCTGAGGTTGGAAATGGAGTATAAAATGTCCTCAAAGTAATTTAAGCCTTCTTCTTTGGGTATGCTAGTGAACAGGTCCTGGACATCAATGGTTAAAAATGTTATGTCGGGGGACCAAAAATTAGAAGTAATATTACCTAAAAAATCCCACGAATCTTTAACAAGGTGGGGAACAGTAGCCGTCACATGTTTCACCATGTGGTATATATAAATAGCCAAACTGAGTTTCTGATCCACTCCCTGTCACAATGGGCCTAAAGAACGGGTTTTCAACACTTTTATGCACTTTAGGTATACCAAAGAAGGCAGGGATTTTAGGATGTGATTTGATCAAAAAATTATAAGTATCGACATTGATTCTACCCTCTGAAACATATTCTTCTAAAAAACTGTCAATCCTATGGTAAGAAATATTAATTTGATTGATACACACTTGTATATAAGTGTCTTCATTAAAATGAATGTTCTGCATTGCATTAGTATAATCCTCAGAGTTGAAAATCACTATGCCCCCCTCCCTTGTCAGGGGTCATAATACAAATCTTTTTATATCCTCTTAATTCATTACAAAGCTTTTCCTCTTTTTCATTTAAATTGTGGTATATTTTCTTATCATCAACCCACAACTTATATATATATCATCTTTAACTACCCTTTCAAAACTAGCAATTAAAGGATGTAGAGGAGGGTTAAATACACTATTTTTCTTAAAACGAACATCCGTCATATCAATGCCAGAGTTGGAAAATAACATTTTGAAATTCAATTTCCTAGTATATAGGTGTATACCCAACAAAACATTTGCTATGTCTGGTATTTTACTAGGAACAAATTTAAATCCTTTTAAAAATAAGGAAAAAAATTTGTCACCAATGTTACGATCAGTATAGGTATACACATTGAAATCTTAAAAACTTTGAATTATGTGGTTAGGGGAAGTGATCAATATCTCCCCCTGTACATATGTCCCAGATAATTTGCCCCCTTAATTTTGGGTATAAGGCCCCTTGGTATTCCTGTTCGCTATTCTCTCTGAGTGTCTCACAATGTGAAAATCCTGTGACTCGGGTGGGTCTGGTGCATCCACTTCAAAAGAGTTGTTGTTTTTCTTTCGGCTTTTCCCAGTTAGGTGTCGCCACAGCAGAACTCCGGTCTGCTAATAATTGGCAGTACATTTTTTTATGGGTGCCGAGGTGCCAGCTCGACACCCAACCTTCAACAAAGGCACTCCCATTCTACGCATGTCTTTCGAACGCCACTCGACCACGGGGAGGACATGCAGTCTCCACACAGAAGGCGCTCCAGCCGAGAATCGAACGGGAGAACCTCTTGCTGTGAGGCAACAACCCTACCGCTGCACCAAGGAAATTCATATCTCACCCCCACACCCCCACAAAGGTAACCACATTGAAAAACTTCTCCAAAGTTGACTTTGGGCTCCTAAAAACAGAGGTAGCCAACGTCATGGTACCCATGCCAATGGAAAATAGCTGTATGACTGCCGAATCATACAACAATGCACTGTACGAACATGTACATAAATGCTGGAACTAGCCATACCCAACAGAACCAAGACACTCTCCTCCAAAAAAAGGAAGCCAATCTGGTGGTCCCCTGCCATTAATAAACTC
The DNA here is from genome assembly GCF_019279795.1 of Protopterus annectens. Classification (NCBI taxonomy): domain Eukaryota; kingdom Metazoa; phylum Chordata; order Ceratodontiformes; family Protopteridae; genus Protopterus; species Protopterus annectens. The sequence continues at coordinate 524,102,892 of NC_056730.1, read as the reverse complement.
TACAACAGAAGGAAGAAACTGTTGCAGAAAAAGGTGAAGTCCCAAGACTGGAAAAACTCCCTTATTAGCCTCAACAAAAAGTTGAGATCCCTCATCAAATCTTCCAAAGCCAGCTATGAAGGCACAATTGCGGCAGACACTAAAAACAATCACAAAGCCTTCTATAGTTATATCAAGAACCTCCATGGCAATACTCAGATTTGCTTTGAGAAACTGCACAACGGTACCTCCTAAACCAAGCCAACATATATTGCCAACATACTGGCCGATAGATTCAGTGCCAACTTTACCCCTCCCCCCCAAAGGGCCAATCACAATACTGGAAGAATGCCAGGCACCCAGTAATTCTGCAGCACAGGTTAAAGCTGCATTGCCCAAGGCCAAGAATACAGCTTCCATGGGACCCGATAACATCCCTGGCTGTTTTCTACATGAACTACAAAGTGAACTGGCACCACATCTGTGTGCCCTGTTCAGTCACAGCCTCACCTCAGGCTTTGGCCCTACTGAATGGTGCACTGCTACAGTCATCCCTCTCTATAAAGGGGGAGCGACTACAGAGCCTGGGAATTATCGCCCATTAGCCTGATGAGTCTGATATGTAAAGCTATGGAGCGCGTCATGATGGACCTGATTAACAAAGATATAGGAAATCTCCAAACTCTAGACCCCACGCAATTTGGCTTTGTGAAAGGGAGATCATGCCTGCTCAGCCTGGTTGACTTCTTTGAGTCCGTCATCAGGGCTGTGGATGAAGGTAAGGCAGTGCATACAGCCTACCTCGATCTGGCCAAGGCCTTTGATACCATTCCTCACTCAGGAATTATTGATAAACTCTCCAAACTAGACATTAACCCCTATATCACTAGGTGGGTTGCAAACTGGCTCACAGATAGAACACACAGTGTGAAGGTAGCGGATTCCAAGTCAGACTGCCAACTAGTCACGAGTGGAGTCCCACAGGGATCGGTCCCAGGACCTCTCCTGTTCAGCATCTACTTCTCGGAAGTCTAGGCCAACACAAGGGGACTCTGGCTGACCAAGTTCGCAGACAACTGCAAGCTGGGAACCATTATTAACTCCCCAAGTGATGCAGACATCCTACAGAAAAGCCTCACTGAGTCCAATGACTGGTGTCGAAACCATAGCCTTAAGCTTAATGCCAAAAAATGCATTGTCATTCCCTTTGGTAAAAACTCAGTTCCCATTAATTACCCCATCGATGGGAGCACATTGAACACTGAAGGCGTTATAAGAGATCTGGGGATGCAGGTTGACAGCAACCTCTCCTTCGACCATCACATTGCCGCTGTGGTCAGAAAGTCCTTCTATGTGGCACATCTCATTACCAAGGGTTTTGCATCCAGGAAGAAAGAAGTCATCGTCTCTCTCTACTCTTCCCTCATTAGAGGAATCATTGAGTATAATGCTCCATTTTGCATTAACCTCACTAGACACCTGCAACAGCTGGAGAGGCCACAGAATTACCTCACAAAGAGGATCCTAGGCATTAAACACATGTCCTACACAGACTCAAACGACTCCAGCTATTCTCTGTCTCATATCACTTACTTAGAGGTGATCTCTGCTTGACTTACAAAGCCATGTCTGACCCGGCTCTATTAGAAATGCTACATTTAAACAAATCCCAATCCCTCCGCACCACACGCTCCAGATACCTTAACCTCATTACTACAATCAACAGAACATGGTGGAGGGACAGGTTCCTCACCCAGAGACTGCCCATGGTCTGGAACAGACTTCCCATACATGTCAAACAGAGCATCTTGCTGTCCCTCTTCAAGAGAAATCTTGATGAGTGGATGGGTAATAGAAAGTTCACCCTGGGGATCATTCCAGTGGCTCCACCTGATAGAGGCACTGGGAACTAATGTCAGGTGGCACAATTGATGCCAGGGCACTTCTGTGGGCTAGGCTTGTAAAGGCTCCAGGGCCATTAGCCTAGTACATACCTAAGAACATATAATAGAATGTTTATTAGTTAATGGCACAGTGTTAAACATTTAATTGTCTGATTCTAAGTCTAAATTAGTAAGAAATCTGCCATTTTATATGAAGCAAAAAGCAGCAAGAATTATGTTAATTCAAAAACAGGGAGGGGTCACATTACTAAATTTTATTATTAATGCTAAAGAAAAAGCTAGTAAAAAAATTAAAAAAAATGAAATATTTGCTACAAATGAAACTGTTCATCGGGAGTGTGCTAAACCTACACTAGAATAAATGAGTCAGTGCTGCTGGGGATGGGTACTGTATTTCTAAATGGAAGTAGACTTTGGAAGTATAATTACTACTGTGCCCTGGTATGTAAGCATAAAGTTACTGAAAACTAAAATGCAGAGATAATATGTATTAATGGTAACAGAAAAGAATATTCCCTCATACATTTAAGAAATGCAAACAGTTTTAGAAAACTGATGCACCTTGTGTCTGTAACTCCTGGCATGATCTATGAGTAGTATTACGCACAGACTTTCTCATTTTAAGGCATTTTGGAAAATGAGAGGAGAGAGTACAAAGAATCCAGACACAGTGAGACAGACTTGATGCACTTCAAAAGAAAAGAGGAAAATCAGAAGCTTGATACACCCATTCAGTATAAGAATGATGGAGGACCTGATATAGAGGTCAGGAATCAAACGTAAGCTACAAAAGGGGTTATGACTTGGTTATGATTAGACTGTAAAATGGATCCTATCAGTTATCACAAAGCTGCTCCAATGACAGAGCAATAGAAACCCAAAACTGTAAGAGATGTCAGCACATGGACTGAAGATGAACAAGACCCTGAAGTAAGAATCAGTAGAAGACAGAAATCAGCACACACATACAAGAAACATCAGCACAGAAAAACAGAGGAAGAAGGGGCTACAACTGAAAACCACCAAGAACTTGAGTACTAAAGGTGAGCTATGCAGGACAATGCAGAGCTCTGAAGCTGTTGCTGCTAGTTGTTGTGTCTTTCGGCTTTTCCCGGTTAGGGGTCGCCACAGCGGAACTCCGGTCCGCTAATGATTGGCAGTTGATTTTTACGTACCGAGTTGCCAGCTCTGATGCACAACCTTCAACAAAGGTACGCCCACTTACGCATGTCTCAACGCAGAAGACGCTCTAGCTGAGAATCGAACCGGACAGCGTCTTACTGTGAGGTGACAACGCTACTGCAGTACCACCACCGCAGTTAAGCTGTTGCTGCTAGTGTCAATCCGAAAACTCAGTTAAAGGCAAACTCTAAGCAAAATGTATCTCTAAGTAATGAAAGAAGGAAAACTAAAGATAAAAACTGTCCTGATATACTCTTTGCAGAGGGAAGGCAACATAAAGAAAAGAAAACAAGAGGATGGTGTACACTTACACTAAGACAGAGAGATTGAGAGCAACCTAAAAGAAAAGGGCACTCAACCAACTTGTACATACAGCAGAGAAATTAAAGCTGAGGGTGACTTTTGTCTAGTATTACCCTAAGTAGGGAAAGGCATATAATAAGATGCCGTGCCCCTGTTGGGGAGCGATGCTATACCTCCTACCTCAAGGCAAGCTAGTGAAAAAAGTAAGTCTGAGTTAGTGGACTTACAAATAAGGCACAAAAACTTACAAAACGCACAACAGGAAGATGATACTTTTAGTAGGACAAGACAAAATACAACCAGAGATGAAGGGGAGTATGCAAGTTTCTTTGCTTCTTATCCAGAATTCCAGAAAACTGCTCCCTTTCCTGAATTTAATATTCCACTGATTTCAATGCCTATTGTAGAGGCGCTATTTGAAATGCTGTTACAGACACTGTGGGACCATTAAGAAAAATCTAGCAATGATTATCAGTGCATACTAGTAAAAAGAGAGT